>NW_026992239.1:1483314-1543515 GCF_028769735.1 Zonotrichia leucophrys gambelii
TTTGGAAAAGGGGAATTTGGGAATGGTGAATTTGGGAATGGTGAATTTGGGGGATTTTTGAGCTCCAAGTTTTTGGAAAAGGGGAATTTGGGAATGGTGAATTTGGGGGATTTTTGAGCTCAAGTTTTTGGAAAAGGGGAATTTGGGAATGGTGAATTTGGGGGATTTTTGAGCTCCTCAAGTCTTTGGGAATGGTGAATTTGGGGGAATGGTGAATTTGGGAATGGTGAATTTGGGGGATTTTTGAGCTCCTCAAGTCTTTGGGAATGGTGAATTTGGGGGATTTTTGACCCCCTCAGCCCTCTGCCCTCGGTGCCACCCACGAGCGAGGCCACCACCGGGTCTCTGTCCCCAAACTCTGATGGGGCCAAACCTCCCCTCCCAAATCCCCACAACCACAGGGCCATTTTCAAAGGGGGGGGGGGTTCCCCTATTCGAGGACACCCCCAGACCCCTTTTTTTTCCCCCCCTTTCCCCAGAGACCCACCGGACGGTGCTGAACCAGATCCTGCGCCAATCCACCACCCACCTGGCCGACGGCCCCTTCGCCGTGCTGGTCGATTACATCCGCGTGCTGGACTTCGACGTCAAGCGCAAGTCTGTGGGGTTTTGGGGAGGGGTCTCCCCAGCATGGGGGGGGTCCCACAGCCCCTGACACCCCCCGTTTTTGTCCTGGCCAGGTATTTCAGGCAGGAGCTGGAGCGCCTGGACGAGGGGCTGCGCAAGGAGGACATGGCCGTGCACGTGCGGCGCGATCACGTCTTCGAGGACTCGTACCGGGAGCTGCACCGCAAATCCCCCGAGGAGATGA
This sequence comes from Zonotrichia leucophrys gambelii, assembly GCF_028769735.1. Classification (NCBI taxonomy): domain Eukaryota; kingdom Metazoa; phylum Chordata; class Aves; order Passeriformes; family Passerellidae; genus Zonotrichia; species Zonotrichia leucophrys. The sequence goes on from NW_026992239.1 coordinate 1,484,126, forward strand.
AGAACCGACTGTGAGAGCCTGGGGGACGCCCCAAAATAGCCCCTGAAACAGCTTCTGGGAACCCCAAAATATCCCCTGGGCACCCCCGGAATATCCCTGGAATATCCTAAATATCCTTTGGGATACTCAGAATACACCTGGGATATCCAAAATGTCCCTGGAATATCCAAAATATCTTCTGGGATATCCAAAATATCTCCTGGGGACCCTAAAACAGCTTCTGGGAACCCCAAAATATCCCCTGGGCACCCCCAAAATATCCCTGGAATATCCTAAAATAGCTTCTGGGAACCCCAAAATATCCCCTGGGCACCCTGGAATATCCTAAACATCCTTTGGGATACTCAGAATACACCTGGAATATCCAAAATATCCCTGGAATATCCTAAAACAGCTTCTGGGAACCCCAAAATATCCCCTGGGCACCCCCAAAATATCCCTGGAATATCCCTGGAATATCCTAAATATCCTTTGGGATATCCAAAATATCCCCTGGGCACCCCCAGAATATCCCTGGAATATCCTAAATATCCTTTGGGATACTCAGAATACACCTGGGATATCCAAAATATCCCCTAGGAACCCTAAAATAGCTTCTGGGAACCCCAAAATATCCCCTGGGGACCCCAGAATATCCCTGGGATATCCAAAATATCCTCTGGGATATCCAAAATATGTCCTGGGATATCCAAAATATCCCCTGGGAACCCCAAAATATCCCCTGACCACACCCAGAATATCCCTGGAATATCCAAAATATCCCCTGGGGACCCTAAAACAGCTTCTGGGAACCCCAAAATATCCCCTGGGCACCCCAGAATATCCCTGGAATATCCTAAATATCCTTTGGGATACTCAGAATACACCTGGGATATCCAAAATATCCTCTGGGATATCCAAAATATCCCTGGAATATCCTAAAATAGCTTCTGGGAACCCCAAAATATCCCCTGGGCACCCCCAGAATATCCCTGGAATATCCTAAATATCCTCTGGGATATCCAAAATATCCCTGGAATATCCTAAAATAGCTTCTGGGAACCCCAAAATATGTCCTGGGGTATCCAAAATATCCCTGGAATATCCTAAAATAGCTTCTGGGAACCCCAAAATATCCCCTGAGCACCCCCAGAATATCCTTGGAATATCCTAAATATCCTTTGGGATATCCAAAATATCCCTGGAATATCCAAAATATTCCCTGGGAACCCTAAAATAGCTTCTGGGAACCCCAAAATATCCCCCGGGCACCCCCAGAATATCCCTGGAATATCCTAAATATCCTTTGGGATATCCAAAATATACCCTGGAATATCCAAAATATCCCCTGGGAACCCTAAAATAGCTTCCGGGAACCCCAAAATATCCCCTGACCACACCCAGAATATCCCTGGAATATCCTAAATATCCCCTGGGATATCCAAAATATCCCTGGAGTATCCAAAATATCCCCTGGGGACCCTTAAACAGCTTCTGGGAACCCCAAAATATCCCCTGGGCACCCCCAGAATATCCCTGGAATATCCAGAATATCCCCTGGGATATCCAAAATATCCCTGGAATATCCTAAATATCCTTTGGGATACTCAGAATACACCTGGGATATCCAAAATATCCCCTGGGGACCCTAAAATAGCTTCTGGGAACCCCAAAATATCCCCTGGGCACCCCAGAATATCCCTGGAATATCCTAAATATCCTTTGGGATATCCAAAATATCCCTGGAATATCCTAAAATATGTCCTGGGATATCCAAAATATCCCCTGGGATATCCAAAATATCCCCTGGGAACCCTAAAATAGCTTCTGGGAACCCCAAAATATCCCCTGGGCACCCCAGAATATCCCTGGAATATCCTAAATATCCTTTGGGATACTCAGAATACACCTGGGATATCCAAAATATCCCTGGGATATCCAAAATATCCCTGGAATATCCAAAATATCTCCTGGGATATCCAAAATATCCCCTAGGAACCCTAAAACAGCTTCTGGGAACCCCAAAATATCCCCTGGGCACCCCCAGAATATCCCTGGAATATCCCTGGAATATCCTAAATATCCTTTGGGATACTCAGAATACACCTGGGATATCCAACTGGAATATCCAAAATATCCCCTGGGCACCCCAGAATATCCCTGGAATATCCTAAATATCCTTTGGGATATCCAAAATGTCCCTGGAATATCCAAAATATCCCCTGGGGACCCTAAAAGAGCTTCTGGGAACCCCAAAATATCCCCTGGGAACCCTAAAATATGTCCTGGGAACCCCAAAATATCCCCTGGGAACCCTAAAATATGTCCTGGCAGCCTCAGAATATCCCGTGGACACCCAAAATATCCTTGGGATATCCTAAATATCCTTTGGGATGCTCTAAATACACCTGGGATACCCCAAAATATGTCCTGGGATATCCAAAATATCCCCTGGGGTTTCCAAAATATCCCCTGAGCGCCCCAAAATATCCTTGGGATATCCTAAATATCCTTTGGGACGCTCTAAATACACCTGGGATACCCCAAAATACACCTGGGACACCCCAAAACAGCCCTCCATCCTCCCCAAATCCCCCCAAAACCACCTCCATCCTCCCCAAATCCCCTCCCTGCCCCTCTAGCCCCCATTTAACCCAAAACCACCTCCATTTCCCCAACTACCCCTAACCCCATTCTCCCCCAACCCCTCCCCCCAATTCCCCCAAAACCCCAAAAACCCCACCCCCGACTCTCCCCAAACCCCCTCTCCCACCCCCCTAACCCCCCAATTTCCCCCCAGACCACCTCCACTCTCCCCAATTTCCCCAAAACCCCTCCACCCTCCCCAAAGCCCCTCTCCCACCCCCGTGACCCCCAAATTTCCCCCCAAAACCACCTCTATCCTCCCCAAACCCTCTCTCCCGACCCCCTAACCCCCCAGTTCCCCCCCAAGTCCCCCCAAAACCGCCTCCAAACCCCCCAATTCCCCCCAAAACCACCTCCATCCTCCCCAAAACCACCTCCATCCTCCCCAAATCCCCCCAAAACCCCCTCGACTCTCCCCAAACCCCCTCTCCCACCCCCCTAACCCCCCAATTTCCCCCCAAAACCACCTCCACCCTCCCAAACCCCCTCTCCCACCCCCGTGACCCCCAAATTTCCCCCCAAAACCACCTCCAACCTCCCCAAACCCCTCTCCCACCCCCCTAACCCCCCAATTTCCCCCCAAAACCACCTCCATCCTCCCCAATTCCCCCCAAAACCCCCTCCATCCTCCCCAAACCCCCTCTCCTGACCCCCTAACCCCCCAGTTCCCCCCCAATTCCCCCCAAAAATGCCTCCAAACCCCCCAATTCCCCCCAAAACCCCCTCCATCCTCCCCAAACCTCCTCTCCCGACCCCCTAACCCCCCATTTAACCCCACAAAACCACCTCCACCCTCCCCAATTCCCCCCAAAACCCCCTCCATCCTCCCCAATTTCCCTCAAAACCACTTCCACTCTCCCCAAATCCTCCCAAAACCCCCTCCACCCTCCCCAAACCCCCTCTCCCACCCCCCTGACCCCCCAATTTCCCCCCCCCTCCCCAGGTACATCGTGTTCGAGGGCGAGGAGGGCCAGGACGCCGGGGGGCTGCTGCGCGAGTGGTACATGATCATCTCGCGCGAGATGTTCAACCCCATGTACGCCCTGTTCCGCACGTCGCCCGGCGACCGCGTCACCTACACCATCAACCCCTCGTCCCACTGCAACCCCAACCACCTGAGCTACTTCAAGTTCGTGGGCAGGATCGTGGCCAAGGCCGTCTACGACAACCGGCTGCTGGAGTGCTACTTCACGCGCTCCTTCTACAAACACATCCTGGGCAAGTCCGTGCGGTAAGGGCCGGGCCTGGGGGTGTTTGTGTGGGGTGTGGGAGGTGTTTGTGGGGTGATGGAGCTCCTCAGAATGGTGTGGGATGGTGTTTGTGGGGTGATGGAGCTTCTCAGAATGGTGTGGGATTGTGTTTGTGGGGTGCTGGAGCTCCTCAGAATGGTGTGGGGAGGTGTTTGTGGGGTGTGGGATTGTGTTTGTGGGATGTGGGATTGTGCTTGTGGGGTGTGGGGGTGTTTGTGGGGTTCAGGACTGTGTTTATGGGGTGATGGAGCCCCTCAGAGGGGTGTGGGATTGCATTTGTAGGGTGTGGAAGTGTGTTTGTGGGGTGTGGGATGGTGTTTGTGGGGTGATGGAGCCCCTCACAGGAGGGTAGGATTGTATTTGTGGGGTGTGGGGAGGTGTTTGTGGGAGGTGGGAGGCGTTTATGGGGTGATGGAGCTTCTCAGAATGGTGTGGGATGGTGTTTTTGGGGGGTGAGGGGGTGTTTGTGGGGTGCAGGACTGTGTTTATGGGGTGCTGGAGCTCCTCAGAGGGGTGTGGGATGGTGTTTGTGGGGTGTGGGGAGTTGTTTGTGGGGTGTGGGAGCTGTTTATGGGGTCATGGAGCCCCTCACAGGAGGGTGGGACTGCATTTATGGGGTGTGAGGGGGTGTTTGTGTGGGGTGGGAGCTGTTTATGGGGTGCTTGAGCCCCTCACAAGAAGGTGGGACTGCATTTATGGGGCGTGAGGGGGTGTTTGTGGGAGGTGGAAGTGTGTTTGTGGGGTTTGGGGGTGTTTGTGGGGTGCTGGACTCCTTCAGAGGGGAATGGGATTGTGTTTGTGGAGTATGGAAGTGTGTTTGTAGGGTGTGGAGGTGTTTGCGGGGTGTGGGACCTGTTTATGGGGTGCTTGTCCCCCTCAGAGTGATGTGGGATTGCATCTGTGGGGTGTGGAAGTGTGTTTGTGGGTTTTGGGGGTGTTTGTGGGGTGTGGGAGGTGTTTATGGGGTGATGGAGCCCCTCAGAATGGTGTGAGGAGGTGTTTGTGGGGTGTGGGGATGTTTGTGGGGTTCAGGACTGTGTTTATGGGGTGATGGAGCCCCTCAGAGGGGTGTGGGGTTGTGTTTGTGGGGTGTGGGGGGTGTTTGTGGGGTGTGGGGGTGTTTGTGGGGTGTGGGATGGTGTTTGTGGGGTGCAGGACTGTGTTTATGGGGTGCTGGAGCTCCTCAGAATAGTGTAGGACTGTGTTTGTGGGGTGTGGGATTGTGTTTGTGGGGTGTGGGGGGTTGTTTGTGGGGTGCTGGAGCCCCTCAGAGGGGTGTGAGACTGCATTTTTGGGGTGTGGGGCTGCATTTTTAGGGTGTGGGGCTGCATTTTTGGGGTGTGGGGCTGCATTTAGGGGGTGCTGGATCCCCTGGGAGAGCGTTTGAGCCATTTGTGGGGTGCTGGACCCCATTAGAGGGGGGTGGGACTGTTGTTTTTGGGGTTCTACACCCCTGGCACAGTCTGATCCAGATCTGGGGCTCCCCAGCAGGGTCTGACCCCGTTTTTGGGGCTCCCCAGCAGGGTCTGACCCCATTTTTGGGGCTCCCCACGGTTTCTGAGCCCGTTTTTGGCCCCCCAGGTACACGGACATGGAGAGCGAGGACTATCACTTCTACCAGGGCCTCGTGTACCTGCTGGAGAACGACGTCTCCACGCTGGGCTACGACCTCACCTTCAGCACCGAGGTGGGGACCCCCAAAACCGACACCGGGACCCCCAAAACCGGCACCAGGACCCCCAAAACTGGCACTGAGACCCCCAAAACTGGCACTGACACCCCTGGGATCCCCAAAACCGGCACCGGGACCCCCAAAACCGGCACTGGGACCCCCAAAACTGGCACTGAGACCCCCAAACTGGCACTGGGACCCCCAAAACCAGCACTGAGACCCCCAAAACCGGCACCAGGACCCCCAAAACCGGCACTGAGACCCCCAAAACCGGCACTGGGACCCCCAAAAACAGCACCGGGACCCCCAAAACCGGCACTGGGACCCCCAAAACCAGCACTGGGATCCCCAAAACCGGCACTGGGGCCCCGAAACCGGCACTGAGACCCCCAAAACCGGCACTGGGACCCCCAAAACCGGCACTGGGACCCCCAAAACTGGCACTGACACCCCTGGGACCCCCAAAACCAGCATTGGGACCCCAAAACCAGCATTGGGACCCCCAAAACCAGCAGCGGGACCCCCTTGGGACCCCCCAAAAGTACCAAAGGCAGAGGGACCCCCAAGAGCACTTGGACACCCCCAGGACCCCCAAAAGTACCAGGACCCCCATGAAGGCATAAGGATCCCCCAAAACCAGCACTGGGACCCCCAAAACCAGCACTGAGACCCCTGGGACCCCCAAAACCAGCACTGGGACCCCCAAAACCAGCATTGGGACCCCCAAAACCGGCACTGAGACCCCCAAAACCGGCACTGGGACCCCCAAAACCAGCACTGAGACCCCTGGGACCCCCAAAACCAGCACCGGGACCCCTGGGACCCCCAAAACCGGCACTGAGACCCCCAAAACTGGCACCAGGACCCCCAAAACCGGCACCGGGACCCCCAAAACCGGCACTGGGACCCCCAAAACTGGCACTGGGACCCCCTTGGGACCCCCCAAAAGTACCAAAGGCAGAGGGACCCCCAAGAGCACTTGGACACCCCCAGGAACCCCTGAGAGCACAGGGACACGCCCATGACCCCCCAAAAGTACCAGGACCCCCCCAAAGGCACAGGGACCCCCCAAACCAGCACTGGGGGTCCTCAGCCGCCCCTGGAGGGTCCCGTGTGCCACGGAGGGGCCCCTCCCCTCCCGGGGGGTCCCCTTGGTTTGGGGGTGTCCCTGGGGTGTCCCCTTGGTTTGGGGGTGTCCCTGGGGTGTCCCCTCACACCCTCCCATGCTGGGGACCTGCTCTGTGACCTGGTGGCACCTCAGGGTCAGGAGTTCGGGGTGTGTGAGGGCCAGGGGTGTCCCCCCATGTCCCCACACCCCGGTGACCCCACCAGGTGCAGGAATTTGGGGTGTTTGAGGTTCAGGGATGTCCCCCCATATCCCCACTCCCTGCTGACCCCCCCATGCCCCCCTGGTGCAGGAATTTGGGGTTTTTGAGGTTCTCCAGGTGCAGGAATTTGGGGTGTTTGAGGTTCCTCAGAAATGTCCCCCTCATATCTCCACCCCCTGCTGACCCCCCCGTGCCCCCCTGGTACACAAATTTGGGGTGTTTGAGGTTCCCCAGATGTGGAAATTTTGGGTGTTTAATGCTCAGGGATGTCCCCACACCCTGGTGACCCCACCAGGTGCAGGAATTTGGGGTGTTTGAGGTTCCCCAGGTGTGGAAATTTGGGGTGTTTGAGGCTCAGAAATGTCCTCCCCATGTCCCCACTCCCTGCTGACTCCCCTGTGCTCCTCTGGTGAACAAATTTGGGGTGTTTGAGGTTCCCCAAATGCAGGAATTCAGGGTGTTTGAGGCTCAGGAATGTCCCCCTCATGTCCCCACACCCTGATGACCCCCCTGTGCCCCCCTGGTACCCAAATTTGGGGTGTTTGAGGTTCCCCAGGTGGAGGAATTTGGGGTTTTTGAGGTTCCCCAGGTGTGGAAATTTGGGGTGTTTGAGGCTCAGGGATGTCCCCACACCCTGGTGACCCCCTCAGGTGCAGGAATTTGGGGTGTTTGAGGTTCAGAGATGTCCCCCCATATCCCCACACCCTGCTGACCCCCCTGTGCCCCCCTGGTACACAAATTCGGGGTGTTTGAGGTTCCCCAGGTGCAGGAATTTGGGGTGTTTGAGGTTTAAGGATGTCCCCACAACCTGGTGCCCCCTCGTGCCCCCCTGGTACACAAATTTGGGGTGTTTGAGGTTCCCCAAATGCAGGAATTCAGGGGTTTTTGAGGTTCCTCAGGTGCAGGAATTTGGGGTGTTTGAGGCTCAGAAATGTCCCCCCCATATCCCCACACCCTGATGACCCCCCTGTACCCCCCTGGTACACAAATTTGGGGTGTTTGAGATTCAGAAATGTCCCCCCCATGTCCCCACTCCCTGTTAACCCCCCAGTGCCCCCCAGGTTCAGGAATTTGGGGTTTTTGAGGTTCCCCAGGTGCAGGAATTCGGGGTGTTTGAGGCTCAGGAATGTCCCCCCAAGTCCCCACACCCTGCTCACCCCCTTGTCCCCCCCCCAGGTGCAGGAATTTGGGGTGTTTGAGGTTCCCCAGATGTGGAAATTTTGGGTGTTTAATGCTCAGGGATGTCCCCACACCCTGGTGACCCCCTCAGGTGCAGGAATTTGGGGTTTTTGAGGTTCCCCAGGTGTGGAAATTTGGGGTTTTTGAGGCTCAGGGATGTCCCCCCATGTCCCCACACCCTGCTGACCCCCTTGTCACCCCCCAGGTGCAGGAATTTGGGGTGTTTGAGGTTCCCCAGATGTTGAAATTTTGGGTGTTTAATGCTCAGGGATGTCCCCACACCCTGGTGACCCCTTCAGGTACAGGAATTTGGGGTTTTTGAGGTTCCCCAGGTGTGGAAATTTGGGGTGTTTGAGGTTCCTCAGGTGCAGGAATTTGGGGTGTTTGAGGTTCAGAGATGTCCCCCCATGTCCCCACACCCTGCTCACCCCCTTGTCACCCCCCAGGTGCAGGAATTTGGGGTTTTTGAGGTTCCTCGGGTGCAGGAATTCGGGGTTTTTGAGGTTCCCCAGGTGCAGGAATTTGGGGTGTTTGAGGTTCAGGAATGTCCCCACGCCCTGCTGACCCCCGCATGCCCCCTGGTGCAGGAATTTGGGGTGTTTGAGGTTCAGAAATGTCCCCCCATCTCCCCACACCCTGCTGACCCCCTCGGTGCCCCCCAGGTTCAGGAGTTCGGGGTGTGCGAGGTGCGGGACCTGAAGCCCAACGGGGCCAACGTGCTGGTGACGGAGGAGAACAAGAAGGAGTACGTGCACCTCGTGTGCCAGATGCGCATGACCGGTGAGCATCGGGGCCCTGGGGGGGCTTTGGGGGGCTCCCAGGACCCTCCTGACCCCCCCCAAATTCCCGCAGGAGCCATCAGGAAGCAGCTGGCGGCGTTCCTGGAAGGTTTCTACGAGATCATCCCCAAGCGCCTCATCTCCATCTTCACGGAGCAGGAGCTGGAGCTGCTCATCTCGGGGCTGCCCACCATCGACATCGACGACCTCAAGGCCAACACCGAGTACCACAAGTACCAGGGCAACTCCATCCAGGTGGGGCTGGGGTCCTGGGGGGGTCCTGGGGGTGTTTCAGGGGGTTTGGAGAGGTTTGGGGAGGATTTCAGGGGGTTCTGGGGGGATCTCAGGGGGTTCTGGGAGGGTTCTGGGTACCAGGGCAACTCCATCCAGGTGGGGCGGGGTCCTGGGGGCATTTCAGGAGGATTTCAGGGGGTCCTGGGGGGGTCCTGGGGCTATCTCAGGGGGTTTGGGGGGGGTTTCAGGAGGTTTGGGGAGGATCTCAGGGGGTTTGGGGGGATTTCAGGCGGTTCTGGGAGGGTTCTGGGTACCAGGGCAACTCCATCCTGGTGGGGCAGGGTCCTGGGGGGGTCCTGGGGGTTCAGGGGGGTTTCAGGAGGTTTGGGGAGGATTTCAGGGGGTTCTGGGGGGATTTCAGGGGGTCCTGGGGGTGTTTCAGGGGGTTCTGGGGCTATCTCAGGGGGTTTGGGGAGGATTTCAGGAGGTCCTGGGGTGATCTCAGGGGGTTCTGGGGGGATTTCAGGCGGTTCTGGGGGTGTTTCAGGGGGGTTTCAGGGGGTTTGGGGAGGATTTCAGGGGGTTCTGGGAGGGTTCTGGGTACCAGGACAACTCCATCCTGGTGGGGCTGGGTCCTGGGGGGTCCTGGGGGGGTCCTGGGGCTATCTCAGGGAGTTTAGGGGGGATTTCAGGAGGTTTGGGGAGGATTTCGGGGGGTTTTGGGGGTGTTTCAGGGGGTTCTGGGGGGATTTCAGGTGGTTCTGGGAGGGTTCTGGGTACCAGGGCAACTCCATCCTGGTGGGGCTGGGGTCCTGGGGGCATTTCAGGGGGGTTTGGGGAGGATTTCAGGGGGTTCTGGGGTGATCTCAGGGGTTGCTGGGGAGGTTTCAGGGGGTCCTGGGGGTGTTTCAGGGGGGTTTCAGGGGGTTCTGGGAGGGTTCTGGGTACCAGGACAACTCCATCCAGGTGGGGCTGGGTCCTGGGGGGGGTCCTGGGGGCGTTTCAGGGGGTTCAGGGGGTTTGGGGAGGATTTCAGGGGGTTCTGGGGTGATCTCAGGGGGGTTTCAGGAGGTTTGGGGAGGATTTCAGGGGGTTCTGGGGGGATCTCAGGTGGTTCTGGGAGGGTTCTGGGTACCAGGGCAACTCCATCCAGGTGGGGCGGGGTCCTGGGGGGGTCCTGGGGGCATTTCAGGCGGTTCAGGGGTGTTTCAGTGGGTTTGGGGGGGATTTCAGGGGGTCCTGGGGTGATCTCAGGGGGTTCTGGGGGTGTTTCAGGGGGTTCTGGGGCTATCTCAGGGGGTTTGGGGGGATTTCAGGGGGTTCTGGGGTGATCTCAGGGGATTCTGGGGTGATCTCAGGGGGTGCTGGGAGGGTTCTGGATATCAGGGCAACTCCATCCAGGTGGGGCAGGGGTCCTGAGGGGGTCCTGGGGGCATTTCAGGGGGGTTTGGGGAGGCTTTCAGGGGGTTCTGGGGTGATCTCAGGGGTTGCTGGGGAGGTTTCAGGGGGTCCTGGGGGTGTTTCAGGAGGTTTGGGGAGGATTTCAGGGGGTTCTGGGAGGGTTCTGGGTACCAGGGCAACTCCATCCAGGTGGGACTGGAACCTGGAAGGGGGATCCTGGGGGGATTTTGGGGCAAATTCAGGGGGTTCTGGGGGGATTCTGTGGTGATTTTGGGGGGTTCTGTGGGGTTCCAGGGGGTCCCAGTGTGTGACTGTCCCTGTCCCCGTGCCCAGATCCAGTGGTTCTGGCGTGCCCTGCGCTCCTTCGACCAGGCCGACCGCGCCAAGTTCCTGCAGTTCGTGACGGGCACGTCCAAGGTGCCCCTGCAGGGATTCGCCGCCCTCGAGGGCATGAACGGCATCCAGAAATTCCAGATCCACCGCGACGACCGCTCCACCGACCGGCTGCCCTCGGCGCACACCTGGTGAGGGACACGGGGACACTGGGGGGGACATGGTGGGGACATGTGGGGGACATGGGGACACCGACTGGCTGCCCTCGGCTCACACCTGGTGAGGGACACGGGGGACATGGGGGCAACATGGGGACATGTGGGGGACATGGGGACACTGAGCACTGCCCTCGGCTCACACCTGGTGAGGGGACATGGGGACATGAGGGGGACATGGGGGGGGACACGGGGACATGGGGACACTGGGGGGGACATGGGGGGGGCATGGGGACACTGGGGGGGGCATATGGAGAACATGGGGACACCGACTGGCTGCCCTCGGCGCACACCTGGCGAGGGACACGGGGGACATGGGGGCAACATGGGGACATGTGGGGGACATGGGGACACTGAGCACTGCCCTCGGCTCACACCTGGTGAGGGGACATGGGGACATGAGGGGGACACGGGGACATGGGGACACTGGGGTGTCATGGGGACACTGAGCACTGCCCTCGGCTCACACCTGGTGAGGGACATGGGGACATGGGGGGGGCACAGGGACATGAGGGAACACAAGGACATGTGGGGGACATGGGGACACTGACCGGCTGCTCTCGGCTCACACCTGGTGAGGGACATGGGGACATGGGGGGACATGGGGACACTGGGGGGGACATGGGGACACGGTGGGGACACTGAGCCCTGCCCTTGGCCCACAGCTAGTGAGGGACATGGGGACACTGTGGGGGGCACTGGGGGTGGCATATGGGGGACATGGGGACACCGACCGGCTGCCCTCGGCTCACACCTGGTGAGGGACACTGGGGACATGGGGACACTGGGGGGGACACGGGGACATGGGGACACTGAACACTGCCCTCGGGACACACCTGGTGAGGGACACGGGGACACTGGGGGGGACACGGGGACATGGGGACACTGAGCACTGCCCTCGGCACACACCTGGTGAGGGACATGGGGACACTGGGGGGGACACGGGACACTGGAGGGGGGCATGGGGACACTGGGGGGGACATGGGGGGGGTATGGGGACACTGAGCACTGCCCTCGGCTCACACCTGGTGAAGGACATGGGACACGGGGACACTGGGGGGGACATGGGGGGACATGGGGACACTGGGGAGGACATGGGGACACCGACTGGCTGCCCTCGGAACACACCTGGTGAGGGACATGGGGACACTGGGGGGTCATGGGGACACGGTGGGGACACTGAGCCCTGCCCTTGGCCCACAGCTAGTGAGGGACATTGGGGACACGGGGGACACAGAGGGGGACTCAGGGACATGGAGGGGACAGAGAGACACGGGGACACCAACCGGCTGCCCTTGGCACACACTTGGTGAGGGGCATGGGGACACTGAGGGGACATGGGGGGGGGCATGGGGACACCAACCATCTGCCCTCAGCACACACCTGGTGAGGGACAGGGGGACATGGGGACATGGGGGGGACATGTGGGGGACATGGGGACACTGAGCACTGCCCTCGGCACACACCTGGTGAGGGACATGGGGACATGAGGGCGACACGGGGACGTGGGGGACATGGGGACATGTGGGGGGCATGGGGACACTGAGCACTGCCCTTGGCACACAGCTGGTGAGGGACATGGGGACACTGAGGAGACATGGGGGAACATGGGGACACTGAGGGGACACAGGGGGATCATGGGGACACGGTGGGGACACTGAGCCCTGCCCTTGGCCCCACACCTGGTGAGGGACATGGGGACACAGGGACAAGGACATGGGGTGACACAGAGCACTGGGCTGTCCCTCCAGCACACACCTGGCAAGGGGACATGGGGACACTGGGGGGGACATGGGGGGTGACAACCTGGTAAACACCTGGTGAGGGGACATGGGAACACAGGGACGAGAGGACATGAGGGGACGCTGAGCACGTAATGCCAGCACACACCTGGAACGGGGACACAGGAATGGGGACACAGGAATGGGGACACAGGAATGGGGACACAGGAATGGGGGACACAGGAATGGGGACACAGGAGGGGACACAGGAATGGGGGACACAGGAATGGGGACACAGGAGGGGACACTGAGCACCTTCCCCTGACAAACACCTGGTGAGGGACACGGGGGGACATCAGGGGACACTTGGAGCACCACCTTCTGCCCACACCTGGGACGGGGGGCCATGGAAGGGTGGCAGGGGACACCAGGAGGACATGGAGATGGGGGGGACAAGGGACACACAGCTGAGGTGGCACTGGGGTGACCCTGGCACTGTGACACACCCAAGGTGGGACAATGACACCAGCTCGGAGTGGGGGGACAGGAGCATGGAGGGGCAGCGGGGTGTGGCCGGGGTGGCGCTGCGGGAGGTGACAATGCCACGTCCTGGGTGTGTCCCCAGCTTCAACCAGCTGGACCTGCCGGCCTACGAGAGCTACGAGAAGCTGCGGCACATGCTGCTGCTGGCCATCCAGGAGTGCTCCGAGGGCTTCGGCCTGGCCTAGGGGGGCCGCGCCGGCCTCCCCGCAGGGGCTCTATAAATATATATATATTTTTTGGTTCCATTGGCTTTTTTTGGTTTGTTTTGGTTTTTTTTTTCGGGGTTTATTATTTTTCTTTTTTTTTTTTTTTTTTTCTCCAGTCCCGGTTTGGGGGGGGGCGGTTTTTTGCTCTGTTGGAGGGTTGGGGGTTCCCTCCTTACCCCCCCCCCTTTCACCCCCTCCCCCCTGTGTGGGGGGTTGGGGGGGGGCGGGGATGGTGAAAGGGGGAGCCCCCAGAAATTATAAATAAGAAGTTCAGCCCCCTCCCCCCACCCCAAAACTGAGAGAAAAAAGTTAAAAAAAAAAAAAAAGGAATAAAAAAGTGCACTCTTGGTAAGGGCAGTCCCGGTCGTTCTTGGGGGGAGGGGTGGGCGTGGCGGCCGTCTTGGGTGTGGCGGGTGGAGGCTGGCGGCCATTTTGGGTGTGGCGGTGGTGGGGCCGCCATGTTGGATGTGGCACTAAAGGCGGGTTTGCCGCTGTCCGCCATCTTGAGCGCGGCTGTGTCGCTGTTGGCCACATTGAGGGGAGGGTCGGGAGACGCCATATTGGGTGTGGCATGGGGGGGTGTGGATGTACCAGATGGGGGCCGCCATCTTGGGTACGGTATTGCCGTGGGGGGGCGCCATGTTGAATGGTGCAGTTGGCCGCCATCTTGGCGTGGCGATGAAGCCTTTTTCGCTGCGCCGGAAATGACGCCATTTCTTAGCGCCAAGGAACCCCGGCGGCGTGGGAGCCGCAGCCATGACCCGGTCCCGTGAGTGCGGGGAGGCACCGGGAGGGCTCGGGGGGCTCTGGGGACCCTCCCCGCACTCACCGCCCCCCTCCCTGCAGGACGACAGATGGAGAAGTCCCGCAAGAAGCGCGTCCAGGTGAGCCCGGGCCGGGCGGGTTTGGGGTGCAGCCCTTGTGACCCCCCCTGTGTATGACGCCCCCTCTCTCGGGGTGTCCCCGTGTCACCCCCGCGTTGTCCCCAGGCCCTGCGAGCCCGAGTCGGGATCAAGAAGGACCCGGGGGTGCCGCAGCTCGGGCGCTTCGCCGCCTTCGCGGAGCAACAGAGCAAGACCCGGCAGAGACGGGTGAAGAACCCGGGGGGCGTTTTGGGGGTGACCTCGCGGGGGGAGTTCGGGGTTGTCCCCCAGATTCTGGGGTTTCCACGGGGTGTTTTGGGGTGTCCCTGCCAAATCTGAGCACAGGAGGATTTTGGGGCGTTCCTCCCATCGTGAACCCGCTGGGGAATTTTGGGGTCCCCCCTCGAGTACAAATCTGGGGGGGCTGTGTGAGGTCACCCCTCCAGTCTGACCCCAGTGAGGGTTTGGGGTCTGACCTGGGGGATTTGGGGTCTGACCCTGAGGGAGTTTGGGGTCTGACCTGGGGGATTTGGGGTCTGACCCCAGAGAGGATTTGGGGTTGGAAATGGGGGAGTTTGGGGTCTGACCTCGGGGATTTGGGGTTTGACCTGGGGAGTTTGGGGTCTGGCCCCAGTGGGGAATTTGAGATTTGACCTGAGGGGATTTGGGGTCTGACCCTGAGGGCATTTGGGGTTGGAAATGGGGGAGTTTGGGGTCTGACCTCGGGGGGATTTGGGGTCTGACCCGAGAGAGGATTTGGGGTTGGAAATGGGGGGGTTTGGGGTCTGACCCCTAGAGGGGTTTGGGGTCTGACCTCGGGGGAATTTGGGGTTTGACCTGGGGAGTTTGGGGTCTGACCCCAGTGAGGATTTGGGGTCTGACCCTGGGGGATTCGAGATTTGACCTGAGGGGATTTGGGGTCTGACTTGGGGGGTTTGGGGTTTGACCCCAAGGAGGGGTTTGGGGTCTGACCTGGGGGAATTTATGGTCAGATCTGGGGAGGTTTGGGGTCTGACCCCAGCAGGCAGTTTGGGGTCTGACTCAGGGCAGATTTGGGGTCTGACCCCTCCTGTCCCACAGCCACTGAGGGGGCAGCAGCGCTCACACCTGGCCGTGCACCTGGCGGATGCTCTGCAGCGACAGCAGCGCTTCCAGAGCCAGGTGGGGCTGGGGACCCCCGGGGGGGGCTCCCTAAAGATTGGGGGGCTCCTAAGAATGGGGGGCTCCCTAAAGAGTGGGGGGCTTCCCAAGGAGAGTGTTCTCCTGAGAGTGAGGGGCTCCCCCTGGAAGGAAGGGTGGGGGGCTCTTCTCCAGGACAAGGGGCTCCCCACACAGGGGGGCTCCCCCCAGAATTCGGGGGGCTCCCCAGGTGTGCCCCCCCCATCCTGGGGGGGGTCCCCCTAACACAGGTGCCCCCAGGAGAAGGAAGAGGAGGATGAGGAGCCCCCCCAGCCCCCCCAGGACGAGGCGTCGCTGCGCCATTTTGGCCGGGAGCTGCGCAAGGTCAGTGCCGTGGGGTAAGGGCTGGGGTGAGCGGGATTTTTGGGGGGGGGGGGTCTTTTCCCCCATCTGAACCCCGATTTTGACAGGTGCTGACGGCCTCTGACGTGGTGCTGGAGGTGCTGGACGCCCGGGACCCCCAGGGCTGCCGCAGCCCCCGGCTCGAGGGCGCCCTGCGGGCCCAGCAGCGCCTCGTGCTCGTCCTCAACAAGATCGGTGAGGGGGGGATTGTGATTGTGATTGCGATCTGGGGGGGTCCCAGCGTGGATCTGGGGGGTCCCCCTGTGTTGGAGATTTTTTCAGAAATGGCTTGGAAGGCAGCTGTGAAGAGCAAATTCTCACAGCCGGTTTCTTTAAACAGCAGAGGTTCTCAGGTTGTTTTTAATTACAGGTAAAAGTGACAAACATGAAAACCTTGAGAACCTTGCATACCAGAGTTCTCAGGCAGCTTTCTCATAACAAGTAGATATTCTATCTTTGGCTGTTTTGGGAAAGCAAAAATAATTTTGAGAACCCAAATCTTGATATTGGAAACATAAGGAGGAGTTGGTGTGTTATCTCTGGCCTGTTGTGAGCTCGGGTTTGCAATATGCATGAACTTAATTAACACGGTTATAAAAAGGGACTGATTGAGTGAATAAACGGAGTCAGAAAATCAACAAAGGTGGTCGCTCCCTTGCGCGGGGGCGTACACGGCCCTGGATCTGGCTAGCAGGTGAAGGGTGAAGGCCAGGGCCCCTGTGCAGCTGAACCCAGCCCCACTCGGCGTCTTGGCCTCGGGCTGAGCTGGGTGAGAGACGAATTAGGAGGCGACCACTTGGTGGGGGTAAACTGTCGGTTTATTACAGAAGAACCAACAAGGAGGGGAAACACTCAGCAAATGGCCCCGAACAGGGGGCAGGAGAGAGGTTTAAGGGAAAAGGGGGAAGGAGGCAGGGAAACCCGGCTATCCAATAGAAATACATATTTGGAGGTACGAAACATAACTGATATACCAAAGTAACCAACTGTTATAAATCATAGGAGGGGCTCCGGGGCTACAGCCAACCATACCTCCCAGAGAAAAGAAAATTCTCGAAACCTGGGAGGAGAAAAGGAGTGATTGACTGAGCTCAAGGATGAAACAACTTTCACTTTATAAGAGAAACCAGGAGAGGAGCAGTTTCATTTCCATAGCAACCTAACTGACAGGGCAGCAGCAGGAAGTTCTGGAAAAGGAAGAAACCATTTAATACAGAAAATAGGGGAGCAACTAACAAACTTAGAACACACCACAGCACTCCCTCACTTTGACACCCCCGTGTGTCCCCTCCCCACACAGACCTGGTGCCGAGGGACGTGGTGGCCGCGTGGCTGAAGCACCTGAGGAACGAATTCCCCACCGTGGCCTTCAAGGCGTGCACGCAGCAGCAGAGCCAGAACCTGGTGGGTGCCGGGGCTCTGGGGGAGGTGGGGGGGCTCAGGGCAGGGGGTCCCCCTGTCACAGACATTTTTTTCATAGAAATCCTTTCTTTGGGATTTGTCCATCTTCTGGGAAGCAGAGCCCCAGAAGAAGGATGTAAACAATTGTTATCAGCTGCTGTGAAATGTAGCAGGTGCCCCTGGGATTGGCTCATTTTCCTTGTGTACCATTAAGGGCCAATCACAGGAGCAGCTCAGGGACAGATTCCCTGCACACAGAACTTTGTTGTTCATTCTTTCTATTCTATTTTTTAGCATAGCCGCTCTCTGCGACTTCTCTTCTTTTTCTTTTTAGTGTAGTTATAATGTATTATATATCTTATATAAATAAATCAAGCCTTCTGATCAAGAAACAAGATTCTCATCCTCCTCTCACCACCGTGACCGTCTAAAGACACTGTAATAGCCCCCTGACCCCCCCACCCTGTGCCCCCACAGAAGCAGAGCCGGCTGCCGGCGGACTCAGCCCCCAAGGATGTTCTGGCTGGGGGCGCCTGCGTGGGGGCCGAGAACCTCCTGCACCTCCTGAGGAACTACGGGCGCTGCGGGGAGGGCAGGGGCTCCATCACCGTGGGGGTCGTGGGTCAGTCAGGGGCTGGGGGTGCAGTGGGGGGCTGTGAAAGGGAGGGCTGGGGTGTGAGGGGGGGTCTGGGGGTTGAGGGGGCTGTGAAAGGGAGGGCTGGGCTGTAAAAAGGGGGTCTGGGGGTTGAGGGGGGGCTGTGAAAGGGAGGGTTGGAGTGTGAGAGAAGGTTTGGGGTTGGGGGGCTGTGGGAGGAGTGGGGGGCTATGAAATGGAGGATTGGGGTGTGAGGGGATTTGTGGGGTTTGTGGGATGAATGAAAGGCTGTGAACGGGAGGTCAGGGTGTAAGGGAGGGTTTGGGGGGTCTGGGGGTTGAGGGGGGCTGTGAAATGGAGGGCTGGTGTGTGAAGGGGGATTTGGGGGGCTGAGAAATGGAGGGTTTGGGGGGGTGTGGAGGATTGGGGGGCAGGGGGGAACATGGGGGGCTGTGTAAGGGAGGTTTGGGGGTTCAGGGGGGCTGTGAAATGGAGGGTTGGAGTGTGAGAGAAGGTTTGGGGTTGGGGGGCTGTGGGAGGAGTGGGGGGCTGTGAAATGGAGGGCTGGGGTGTGAGGGGGGGTTTGGGTTTTGGGGGTCTGGGGTTGAGGAGGGTGTGAAAGGGAGGGTTGGGGTATGAGGGAGGATTTGGGGGGCTGGGGGTTGAGGGGGGCTGTGCAACAGATGGTTGGGGTGTGAGGGGGGAATTGGGGGTTGAGGGGGGCTGTGAAAGGGAGGATTGGGGGTTTGGGTTTTGGGGGGCTGGGGGTTGAGGGGGGCTGTGAAATGGAGGGTTGGGGTGTGAGGGGGGGTTTGGGGGGGCTGTGGGAGGAGTAGGGGGCAGGGGGAACATGGGGGGCTGTGAAATAGCGGGGTGTAATGAGTGAGTGGGGCTGGGGGCTTTGGGGTCTGGGGGAATATGGGGGGATTTTGGGGGGCTGGGGTTGAGTGCATTGTGAAATAACTGAGTGGGGGGTTTGGGGGGACAGTTGGGGGGCTGGGGTTGAACGGGGGCTGCGTTTTGGGGTCCCCCCCGACTCTCAGCCCTTCCCCAGGGTACCCCAACGTGGGCAAGAGCAGCCTCATCAACAGCCTCAAGCGCAGCCGCGCCTGCGGGGTGGGCGCCACGCCCGGGGTCACCAGGTGAGCCCACCTGGCGGGGCGGGGCCACCTGTGCAGGGTGGGGGGGCTGTGGGTGGAGCCTGGGGGGACCCTGCCCAGGTGTGGGTGTGGCACAGACTGCCCAGGTGTGGTGGGTGTGGCACAGACCCCACCCAGGTGTGGGTGTGGCACAGACTGCCCAGGTGTGGTGGGTGTGGCACAGACCCTGCCCAGGTGTGGCACAGACCTCACATAGGTGTGGTGGGTGTGGCTCACAGACCCCACCCAGGTGTGCAGTAGGTGTGGCACAGACTGCCCAGGTGTGGTGGGCGTGGCACACAGACCCCACCCAGGTGTGGTGGGTGTGGCACCCAGACCCCACCCGGGTGTGGTGGGCGTGGCACGGACTGCCCAGGTGTGGTGGGCATGGCACACAGACCCCACCCAGGTGTGTGTGGTACAGACTGCCCAGGTGTGGTGGGCATGGCACACAGACCCCCACCCAGGTATGGTGGGCGTGGCACACAGACCCCACCCAGGTGTGGTGGGTGTGGCTCACAGACCTCACCCAGGTGTGCAGTGGGCATGGCACAGACCCTGCCCAAGTATGGATGGGTGTGGCACAGACTGCTCAGGTGTGATAGGTGTGGCACAGACCCCACCCAGATGTGTGGTGGGCGTGGCACACAGACCCACCCAGGTGTGGTGGGCGTGGCACACAGACTGCCCAGGTGTGGTGGGTGTGGCACACAGACCCCCCCGGGTGTGGTGGGCGTGGCACAGACTGCCCAGGTGTGGTGGGCGTGGCACACAGACCCACCCAGGTGTGGTGGGCGTGGCACACAGACTGCCCAGGTGTGGTGGGTGTGGCACACAGACCCTGCACAGTTGTGTGTGTGGTACAGACCCACCCAGGTGTGGTGGGCGTGGCACAGACCCCACCCAGGTGTGGTGGGTGTGGCACAGACTGCCCAGGTGTGGTGGGCATGGCACACAGACCCCACCCAGGCGTGTGTGGGGCACAGACTGCCCAGGTGTGGTGGGTGTGGCACACAGACCCCACCCAGGTGTGGTGGGTGTGGCACACAGACCCCACCCACGTGTGGTAGTGTAGTATAGACCCTGCCCAGGTGCAGTGGGTATGGCACAGACCCCCCCCATGTATGGTGGGCGTGGCACCCAGACCCACCCAGGTATGGTGGGTGTGGCACACATACCCCACCCAGGTGTGGTGGGTGTGGCACACAGACCCCACCCAGGTGTGGTGGGCGTGGTACATAGACCCCACCCAGGTGTGTGTGTGGCACAGACTGCCCAGGTGTGGTGGGTGTGGCACACAGACCCCCCCCAGGTGTGGTGGGCGTGGCACAGACTGCCCAGGTGCGGTGGGCGTGGCACACAGACCCCCCCCAGGTGTGGTGGGTGTGGCACACAGACCCCACCCAGGTGTGGGTGTGGCACAGACTGCCCAGGTGTGGTGGGCATGGCACACATACCCCACCAAGGTGTGGTGGGCGTGGCACGGACCCCACCCAGGTGTGTGTGTGGCACAGACTGCCCAGGTGTGGTGGGCGTGGCACAGACCCACCCAGGTGTGTGGGTGTGGCACAGACCTCACCCAGGTGTGGTGGGCGTGGCACAGACTGCCCAGGTGTGGTGGGCATGGCACACAGACCCACCCAGGTGTGGTGGGTGTGGCACAGACCCTGCCCAGGTGCAGTGGGTATGGCACAGACTGCCCAGGTGTGGTGGGTGTGGCACAGACCCCACCCAGATGTGGTGGGTGTGGCACTCAGACCCCATCCAGGTGTGTGTGTGGCAGACTGCCCAGGTGTGGTGGGTGTAGCACAGACCTCACATAGGTGTGGTGGGTGTGGCAGAGACCCCACCCAGGTGTGGTGGGCAGTGCACACAGACACCCCCCCCCCCCAGGTGTGGTGGGCGTGGCACAGACCCCACCCAGGTGTGGTGGGCGTGGCACTCAGACCCCACCCAGGTGTGGGTGTGGTACAGACCCACCCAGGTGTGGTGGGTGTGGCACAGACTGCTCAGGTGTGGTGGGTGTGGCACCCAGACCCACCTAGGTGTGGTGGGCGTGGCATGGACCCCACCCAGGTGTGGTGGGTGTGGCACACAGACCCCACCCACATGTGGTGGGTGTGGCACAGACCCCACCCAGGTGTGGTGGGCGTGGCACCCAGGTGCACAGTGGGTGTGTCTCTCGGCCCCGCCCCCAGGTGCCTGCAGGCCGTGCAGCTGGACGGGCACATCCGGCTCCTGGACTGCCCGGGGGTGGTGCTGGACTCGGGGGACCCCCCGGCCGCCGCCCCCCTGAGGGGGGCCCTGGCCCCCCAGCGCCTGCGGGACCCCCTGAGCCCGGCCTGCGCCATCCTGCAGCGCTGCCCCCCCCAGCAGGTATTGGGGACCCCCCTGGGGGGGTGTTGGGGGGTGGGGGGGGCCCCCATCCCCATGGCAATGCCATGAATTTGGGGGGGACCCCGTTTTTCCAGCTGAATCAGCAGATTTAGCACTCAGCTCTTTGGGGGATTCAGTGACCCCCAAAATTGGGATTAGAGCTCAACATTGGGGGTGCCCACGCTGTGCCCCTACCCAGGGGGAGGGGACGTTATTTCAGGGGGACCCCCCACCCCATTTTGGGCATTTCCAGCCCATTTTGGCCCCTGAGGGTGGCACAGGGTGCCAGTCCCAGCTGTGCCCACCCCCCAAACCCCTCTGTGTCCCCCCACAGCTGAGCCAGCTCTATGGGGTGCCCCCCTGGGGAGACCCCATTTTTCCAGCTCATCCCTTTGAGGGATTCAGTGACCCCCAAAATTTGGATTAAGGAGGGGCTCAACACTGTGGAGGAGGGGAGGTTATTTCAGGGGGACCCCCCACCCCATTTTGGCTCCCGAGGGTGGCACAGGGTGCCAGTCCCCGCTGTGCCCACCCCCCCCAAACCCCTGTTTGTGCCCCCCCCAGCTGAGCCAGCTCTATGGGGTGCCCCCCTGGGGGGACCCCATTTTTCCAGCTCATCCCTCTGAGGGATTCAGTGACCCCCAAAATTTGGATTAAGGAGGGGCTCAACACTGGGGAGGAGGGGAGGTTATTTCAGGGGGACCCCCCACCCTATTTTGGCCATTTTGGCCCCTGAGGGTGGCACAGGGTGCCAGTGCCCGCTGTGCCCACCCCCCCAAACCCCTCTTTTCCTGCCCCCCAGCTGAGCCAGCTCTATGGGGTGCCCCCCTGGGGGGACCCCATTTTTCCAGCTCATTCCTTTGAGGGATTCAGTGACCCCCAAAATTTGGATTATGGAGGGGCTCAACACTGTGGAGGAGGGGAGGTTATTTCAGGGGGACCCCACCCACTTTGGCCCCTGAGGGTGGCACAGGGTGCCAGTGCCCGCTGTGCCCACCCCCCCAAACCCCTGTTTGTGCCCCCCCAGCTGAGCCAGCTCTATGGGGTGCCCCCCTGCAGTGACCCCCTGCAGTTCCTGGCACACCTGGCACGGCGGCAGGGCCGGCTCCGCCCGGGGGGGCTCCCGGATGCCAACGCTGCTGCCACGGCCCTGCTGCGCGACTGGACCAGGTCTGGGGGGCACAGGGAACTTCTGGGGGGGGGGGTCCCCACACCCTGACCCCTTTATGGGGGGCTGGGAGGGGTTTCTTCACTCTGACTCCCTTTTTTGGGTGGGTGGGAGGGTCTTCTCATGCCCACACCATTTTTGGAGGGGTTGGAAGTGGGTTTCCCACTCTGACTCCCTTTTTTCGGGGGCTTGGGAGGGTCTTCCCACACCCTGAACCTGTTTCTGAGGGGCTGGGAGGGATTTCCACACCCTGATCCCCCTTTTTAGGGTGGGTGGAGGGGTCTTCCCACACCCTCACCCCATTTTGGAGGAGCTTGGGAGAGCTTTCCACATCCTGATCCCTTTTTTGGGGTGGGTGGAGGGGTCTTCCCCACCCACACCCTCGCCCCTTTTTGGAGGATCTAGGGGTGGGTTTCCCACTCTAACCCCCTTTTTTGGGTGGGTGGAGGGGTCTTCCCACACCCTGAACCTGTTTCTGAGGGGCTGGGAGGGGTTTCCACACCCTGAGCCCCTTTTTGGGGGGGACTGGGAGGGATTTCTTCACACTGACCCCCTTTTTTGGGTGGGTGGGAGGGTCTTCTCATGCCCACACCCATTTTTGGAGGGGTTGGAAGTGGGTTTCCCACTTTGACCCCCTATTTTGGGGGAGTTGGGAGGGTCTTCCCACACCCTGAACCTGTTTCTGAGGGGTTGGGAGGGATTTCCACACCCTGACCCCCTTTTTTGGGGTGGGTGGAGGGGTCTTCCCACACCCTCACCCCGTTTTGGAGCACCTGGGGGTTGGTTTCTCACTCTGACTCCCTTTTTTGGGGGAGTTGGAGGGGTCTTCCCACACCCTGAGCCCCTATCTAGTGGGTTGGGAAGGGTTTCTTTACCCTGACCCCCTTTTTCGGGTGGGTGGAAGGGTCTTCTCATGCCCACACCCATTTTTAGAGGGGTTGGAAGTGGGTTTCCCACTCTGACTCCCTTTTTTGGGGGGGCTTGGAGGGGTCTCCCCACACCCTGAACCTGTTCCGGAGGGGTTTCCACACCCTGAGCCCCCTTTTTTGGGGTGGGTGGAGGGGTCTTCCCCACCCACACCCTCACCCCTTTTTGGAGGATCTAGGGGTGGGTTTCCCACTCTAACCCCCTTTTTTGGGGGAGTTGGGAGGGTCTTCCCACACCCTGAGCCCCTTTCTATGGGGTTGGGAGGGGTTTCTTCACTCTGACTCCCTTTTTTGGGGGTTTGGGAGGGGTCTTCCCACACCCTGAACCTGTTCCGGAGGGGTTTCCACACCCTGAGCCCCTTTTTTGGGGTGGGTGGAGGGGTCTTCCCCACCCACACCCTCGCCCCTTTTTGGTCCCACACCCTCACCCCTTTTTGGAGGATCTAGGGGTGGGTTTCCCACTCTAACCCCCTTTTTTGGGGGAGTTGGGAGGGTCTTCCCACACCCTGAACCTGTTTCTGAGGGGCTGGGAGGGATTTCCACACCCTGAGCCCCTTTTTGGGGGAACTGGGAGGGGTTTCTTTACCCTGACCCCCTTTTTTGGGTGGGGGGGGGGGGTCTTCTCATGCCCACACCCATTTTTGGAGGGGTTGGAAGTGGGTTTCCCACTCTGACCCCCTTTTTTGGGGGGGCTTGGAGGGGTCTCCCCACACCCTGAACCTGTTTCTGAGGGGCTGGGAGGGATTTCCACACCCTGATCCCCCTTTTTTGGGTGGGTGGAGGGGTCTTCCCACACCCTCACCCCATTTTGGAGGAGCTTGGGAGAGCTTTCCACATCCTGATCCCTTTTTTTGGGTGGGTGGAGGGGTTTCCACACCCTGACCCCATTTTGGGTACAGGAGGGGTCTTTCCACACAGCCTAACCCCATTTTATGGGGGGCTACAAGGTCTCCCTATGCCCTGACTCCCCTTTTTTAGGGACAAGAGGGGTCTTTCCACACTTTCTGAGCCTTTTGTTGTGAACCAAAGAGTGTTTTTCAGACCCTGGGACCCCTTTCTGGGGGGCTGTGGGGTCTCCCACACATCTCGACTCCCCTTTTTCAGGTTTCAGAGCTGTTTTTTCACACCCTGTGAATCCCTTTTTGGCGACTGGAGGCATCTTTCAACCCCGTTCCCCCATTTGGGAGGGGCTGCAGGGTCCCCCCATACCCTGAGCTCTATTTTTGGGGACAGGAGGGGGTCTCCCCACACCCTGACCCCCCTTTTTTTTCACAGTGGCAAGATCACCTACTACACCCACCCCCCCAAATCCCAGGGGGTGCAGCTCGAGGCCCAAATCCTGCCAGCACTGGGGCCAGCACTGGACCTGGAAGCTCTGGAACGGGGCGATGCCGAGGCCCTGGCAGGTGAGAAACACCTGAACCCCCTTCCCATCCCCCTTGGGAACCCCCCCAAAACTCACCTGGACCCCCCCCTCCCCACAGCTGTCCCAGTGACGGTGACAGGGCTTGAGCTGTCCCCAGAGGAGGAAGGGGAAGGAGAGGCCATGGAGGACGACAGCGGCGACCTGGAGGTGGGAAGGGATTTGCTGAGATTGGGGGGGATTTTTGGGGGGTTTTTTTGGGTTAATATTTGTGTCCCCCCCCACACACACAGCTTGGCACGATGACAGTGGAGCTGAAGCCCCGGGCGAAGTCGGGGGGCTCTGGGGGGGAGCCGGTGCCCCGAGCCCCCAGCCTGGAGGAGGTGGCTGCGCTCCCCCCTCTATTCCAGGGGCAGGGGCTGCAGGCAGCTGGAAAAAGGAGGAAAAAACTGCAAAAAAGAGCACGTAAGTGAAGACACCCCATTTTCCTGACCCCTCTCCCAAACCTCCCTGACCACCTCCCTTCAAATTCCTGATCACTCCCATCCCACAGAGAAAATCGCCACGAAGCTGTCGGAGACCTTGGAGGCGGCCATGCAGTTTTGAGGCACCTACAAATTAAATAAAAATATTGTATTTAATTGAGAGGTGGTTAAAAAATGCTCTGTTTTAGAAATAGAAGATCTAGAGGAACAGGGGTGCTGTAGGTGTGGTTTGAGGGGTCTCTTGAGTAGGAGGTTGAAATGTGGAGGTTTTTGGGGGGGTGAGTGGGGTTGTAGAACTCCCCTATGATAGAGGGTACCCAGTTTTTACAGATTTAATGCTCAGCCACTTAACCTCAAAATTGGGGTCAAGAGGAGTGCTCAGCATTGGGGCTGCACCCCATTATTGAGAGCACTCCACCTCCACAGCCTCTTTAATTCCTATAGCACCCAATGCCCCATTCTGACACTATATGAGCCCCCCAACCCTCCAGAGCACCCCAAAAACCACTTTGGACACCCCAAACAATTCCTAAGGTCCCACACCTCCCCAAAACCCCCTTGTTCACCCCCCAAAAGACAGAGGGTGGCTCCCCAAGCCATAAGCCTTACCCCTCACAGCACTCTCAGCTGTACAGGTGAGTTTGAGCACCTCACATAAAGGTTTCTCTGGGATTTTGAGGTGCCCCCAGTATCCCATTACTGGGCTGGGGGTGGATACGGGCACCAAGTTCCCCTCAGCCCCCGCCGCCATTTTGCCACCTCTTCCTCCACCTGGCAGCGCGTTACAGGTGGTGGCGGCAGCACAGGTGCTTCCAATAACGGCTGTTAAGGCCAAGGGAGGGTACAAATGCACCACTGCGAGTCATTTTTGGGTGTTCTGCGTTTTTTCCACCGCTTTGCCGCCATTTCCCCGGCGTGAGGGGAGTGGGGGGGCGCGAGACTTTTCCCGCCTTTTTCGCCACCTGAGGGGAGGGGGGAGGAGGAGCGCGAGACTCGCCGGGCGGACGCCAGGGGGCGGGGCGACCTCCGGCTCGCGACCAATCGCGGCGCTGCGTTGGGATGATGGGCGGGGCGAGAGGGGGGTGGACCAATGGGAAGAGCCCTGACCCTGATGGGTTCGGCGGGTTTGGGCGGGGCTGGCGCAGTCGCGGTCGGGGACGGTTCATGGCCGGGCCGGGTCGTTGGCCGGGCCTTGAGGGAATTTCTGCGGCCTTGCTGAGGATAGGACGCGGTAGGCGGCCTTAGAGGCTCTCCCGTCGCGGTTTTAGCCCTCCCGGTGCTTGTTTTCCTCTGAGAACTGCTGTGCGAAATGTCGCAGCGGAAGCGCAGCAAAGGGCTCGGCGGCTCTCAGGTGAGTGGCTGCTTCCCTCACACCCATTCTCCCTTCATTTAGTCTCCCTTCTCGGTTTTGGTCCCTTGCCTATCATCAAATTGCCTCGTTTCTCCTAGTTTTCCACTCAGATGACCGATGGGGAGGATGATTCCATCCCCACCCAGGTGAAGCGGCAATCCCAGGACCAGGTGAACCAGAAGGTGGATTGAGGTTGATTCCCTCTGTACCCACTCCCGGAATTCTGTATCTACGTTTTTTTGATATCAGCCCTGCTCATTCCCTCACAGGTGAGCGAGCTGGTGCAGTTCCTACTTGTGAAAGACCAGAAGAAAATTCCTATCAAAAGGGCAGGTATGTTTAGGGGAATCCCTTTCCTCGGTGTTTAAAACTTTTCTGGGTGCTCCAGGCTCTCTCAGCATTCCTTGCCTGTTTTTTGCAGACATACTGAAGAATATAATCCGAGAATACAAAAATGCCTACTCAGAAATTGTCAAAAGAGCTGACAGGATCCTGCAGGAGGTGAGAAAAGCACAGTTTTTGAGGGAAAACGCTTTGTGGATTAATTAGTTAATTAATTAATTAACTCTTTGTCTCCCTCAGGTATTCGGGCTGCAGCTGGTGGAGATGGACACCAAACGTCACATTTATATTCTTATTAATAATTTGCCTCATGCTGAGGGCCAGCACCCGTACAGGTGAGAGGGGGACCTGGGTGACTTGAACCCCCTCAGGGTGTCCCCCCAACACGGGTGACACCCCAGTGCCACCCACAGGGCCAAGGAGAAGGAGAAGAATGGGCTCCTCCTTGTCATCCTCAGCTTCATCTTCATGAAGGGCAACTCAGTCAAAGACAGTGAGTTTTACCCCAAATCCCCCTCATTTTACCCCACTTTTCCTTTGCATTTTGCTGACTGACACCCCAGGTTTTTTTTCCAGGTGCTTTGTGGGAATTCCTGCATTTGCTCCGTGTGTACCCAGGGTAGGATTTGGGGACACACAGGGACAGGGGGTGGGGGACAGTGCCACCCCTCACTATCCCCCAATCCTCAGGAAGGAGCACAGCGTCTTTGGGGACGTCAAGAAGCTGGTGACAGAGGAGTTTGTGAGGCAGAAGTGAGTTGGGGAGGGGAAAAGGGAGAATTTTGGGGGGGATTTTTAGGGGGATTTTAGGGGTTCCAATCCATCCCGGTGTGCCCAGAGCAGCCTCAGCTCCAGCTTGGCCGGGCTGTTTATACCACACCGCAGAGCAAAACCTGCAAATCCCCCACACACCCCGTGCCTTAAAGGGTCCCTCATGGGGTCAGGGGAGAGCTGGACACCCCCTCTGTGCACCCCAAAACCTGCTGGGGAGGGGTCCTCACCCAACCCAACCTTTTCCAGGTACCTGGAGATCACCCCCACCCCCCTGACGGACCCCCCAGAATTCAAATTCCAGTGGGGACCACGGGCAGAAAAGGAAACCTCCAAGAAGGATGTGCTGAACTTTGTGGCCAAGGTGAGTCTGTGGGGTTTTTTTTTGGGGGGGGGGGCAATCTCTGAGTTTTGGGGGGGGGCTCAATTTGATGCCCCCTCCCCTTATTTTTCCTCCATTTAGATGCAAGGCAAAGACCCCACATTTTGGGCGAGCCAGTTCAGCGAGGCTGAGGCCAGCCAAGCCAACACCTGAACCCCCTAAAAAAAATAAAATCAGCCCCCTAAAAAATATAATTAGCCCCCCAAAAAATAAAATTAGCCCCCCAAAATGTCCAGGCTGGGTTGTGCAAGGTTTAATTTTTAATTTTGGGGTGGGGGCTCCCCTTTTCCCTTCAGAAATGCTCGGGGACGGTGTTGAGGGCGTCGGCTGCGGTTCGGTTGATGTCGACGTTCTGTGGGGTGAAAATTTGGGGTTTTGGGGGATTTTCCCCAAAATTTTACCACCCCCCCCCAAAGTTATTTAGGGGGGGTTATTGGGGTCTGCACACTGGTTTTGGGGTGGATTTGGGGAGGGGGCTCTCACCTGGGGTCGGGCCCGGTGGGTGTTCACGGCCTCGATGTTGAGGAAGATGGACTCGACCTCACAGCCTGGGCAGGGAGGGAGGGATTGTCCCAAATTTTGGGGGGATTGTCCCCATTTTGGGGGGATTATCCTCATTTTGGGGGAATTGTCCTCATTTTGGGGGGAATTGTCCCATTTTGGGGGGACTGTCCCCATCTTGGGGGAATTGTCCCCTTTTGGTGGGACACAGAGGGATTGTCCTCATTTTGGGAGGATTGTCCCCATTTTGGGGGGATTGTCCCCATTTTGGGGGCGTTGTCCCCATTTTGGGGGAATTGTCCTCATTTTGGGGGGAATTGTCCCCTTTTTGGGGTGGGACACAGAGGGATTGTCCCCATTTTGGGGGGATTGTCCCCATTTTGGGGGGATTGTCCCCATTTTGGGGGGATCGTCCCCATTTTGGGGGGATTGTCCCCATTTTGGGGGGATTGTCCCCATTTTGGGGGGTATTGTCCCCTTTTGGGGGGGATTGTCCCCATTTTGGGGGGATTGTCCCCATTTTGGGGGGATTGTCTCCATTTTGGGGGATTGTTCTCAAATTTTGGGGGGATTGTCCCAAATTTTGGGGGGATTGTCCCATTTTGGGGGATTGTCCTCATTTTGGGGGGATTGTCCTCATTTTGGGAGGATTGTCCCCATTTTGGGGGGGATTGTCTCCATTTGGGAGGATTGCCCCAAATTTTGGGGGAATTGTCCTCATTTTGGGGGATTGTCCCATTTTGGGGGGATTGTCCCCATTTGGGGGGATTGTCCCCATTTGGGGGGATTGTCCCCATTTTGGGGGGATTGTCCTTATTTTGGGGGGATTGTCCCAAATTTTGGGGGGATTGTCCCCATTTTGGGGGGATTGTCCCCATTTTGGGGGGGTTGTCCCCATTTTGGGGGGATTGTCCTCATTTTGGGGGGATTGTTTCCATTTTGGGGGAATTGTCCCCTTTTTGGGGGGATTGTCCCAAATTTTGGGGGGATTGTCCTCATTTTGGGGGGATTGTTTCCATTTTGGGGGAATTGTCCCCTTTTTGGGGTGGGACACAGAGGGATTGCCCTCATTTTGGGGGGATTGTCCCATTTTGGGGGATTGTCCCATTTTGGGGGAATTGTCCCCATTTTGGGGGGAATTGTCCTCATTTTGGGGGGATTGTCCTCATTTTGGGGGGAATTGTCCCCATTTTGGGGGGATTGTCCTCATTTTGGGGGGGATTGTCCCAAATTTTGGGGGGATTGTTCCAAATTTTGGGGGGATTGTTCCAAATTTTGGGGGGATTGTCCTCATTTTGGGGGGATTGTCCCAAATTTTGGGGGAATTGTCCCCATTTTGGGGGAATTGTCCCCATTTTGGGGGGATTGTCCCAAATTTTGGGGGGATTGTCCCCATTTTGGGGGGATTGTCC
The DNA here is from genome assembly GCF_028769735.1 of Zonotrichia leucophrys gambelii. Classification (NCBI taxonomy): domain Eukaryota; kingdom Metazoa; phylum Chordata; class Aves; order Passeriformes; family Passerellidae; genus Zonotrichia; species Zonotrichia leucophrys. The sequence goes on from NW_026992239.1 coordinate 1,514,208, forward strand.
TCATTTTGGGGGATTGTCCTCATTTTGGGGGGATTGTTCCAAGTTTTGGGGGGATTGTCCCCATTTTGGGGGGATTGTCCCCATTTTGGGGGGATTGTCCCCATTTTGGGGGGATTGTCCCCATTTTGGGGGGATTGTCCCCATTTTGGGGGAATTGTCCCCATTTTGGGGGAATTGTCCCCATTTTGGGGGGATTGTCCCAAATTTTGGGGGGATTGTCCCCATTTTGGGGTGGGACATAGGGGGACAGTCCCTTTTTTGGGGGAATTGTCCCCATTTGCTGAAAGGAACCCAAACCCCTTTTTGGGTTAATTGTCCCCATTTTGGGGTGGTACACAGGGGGATAGAATCCCTTTTTGGGGGAATTGTCCCCATTTTCTGAAAGGAACCCAAACCCCTTTTTTGGGGGAATTGTCCCCATTTTCTGGGAGAAACACAAACCCCCTTTTTGGGGGAATTGTCCCCAATTCTTGAAAGAACCCAAACCCCTTTTTGGGGGAATTGTCCCCAATTCTGAGAGGAACCCAAACCCCTTTTTTATGAGGAATTGTCCCCAGTTCTGAAAGGAACCCAAACCCCCTTTTAGGGAGGAATTGTCCCCAGTTCTGAAAGGAACCCAAACCCCTTTTTTGGGGGAATTGTCCCCATTTTTTGAAAGGAACCCAAACCCCTTTTTGGGGGAATTGTCCCCATTCTGAAAGGAACCCAAATCCCTTTTTTGGGGGAATTGTCCCCAGTTCTGAAAGGAACCCAAACCCCATTTTGTGACGGATTGTCCCCATTTTGGGCTGACACTCACCGTAAGCCACCGGCGTCAGCTTCAGCACCGTGTGCAGGGGACACTTGAGGTAGGGCAGCTCATCTGGGTGAGAGATTCACCCAAACCCAGGTGGGCACAGCAGCTCTGGGCTGTCCCCAAAGTGTCCCCAGGGTGTCCCCAAGTGTCCCCAAGGTGTCCCCAAGGCCTCACCCGCGCTCTTGTCCAGGAAATAAGCCAGCAGGCAGCGCATGACAGCCTGGTGGCAAACCACCAGCACGTTCTCCTGCCGCTCCAGCTCCATGATCACGGGCTCCAAACGCTGCACCAGGTCCTCGTAGGACTGGGGAGGGGGTTCAGGAGGGTTTTTTTGGGGGGTTTTTGGGGTTTTTTGGGGGTTTTTTTTGGGGTTACCTCGCCCCTGGGGTAGCGGTAGCGGTATTTGTCCTGGTCACGCAGCGCCAGCTCCTTGGGGTAACGCTCCTGGATCTCCTCGTAGGTCATCTCCTCACACACGCCCTGGGAGGCCACAAACAGACCCAAAATTGCCACAAATGGACCCAAAATTGCCACAAATGGCCCCAAAATTGCCACAAATGGCACCAAAATTGCCACAAATGGCACCAAAATTGCCACAAATGGACCCAAAATTGCCACAAATGGCACCAAAATTACCCCAGATGGACACAAATGGACCCAAAATTGCCACAAATGGCACCAAAATTACCCCAGATGGACACAAATGGACCCCAAATTGCCACAAATGGACCCAAAATTGCCATAAATGGCCCCAAAATTGCCACAAATGGCACCAAAATTGCCACAAATGGCACCAAAATTGCCATAAATGGACCCAAAATTGCCACAAATGGCCCCAAAATTACCCCAATCGGACACAAATGGCCCCAAAATTGCCATAAATGGCTCCAAAATTGCCACAAATGGACCCAAAATTGCCATAAATGGCACCAAGATTGCCACAAATGGCCCCAAAATTACCCCAATCGGACACAAATGGCACCAAAATTGCCACAAATGGCACCAAAATTGTCACAAATGGCAACAAAATAACACCAAATGGCCCCAGAATTGCCATAAATGGCCCCAAAATCCCCTCAAATGGCACCAAAATGGCCCCAAAATTACCCCAAACAGCCCCAAGTGTCCCTAAATAACCCCAAATGGCCCCAAAATTACCATGAACAGCCCAAAATGACTCAAAATTACTCCCAAGTGGCACCAAAATGACCCCAAAATCAGCCCCAAAAGGACTCGAAATTACCCCAAATGGCCCCAAAATTACCCCAAATGACCCCAAACGAATTCCAGTAACCCCAAATGGCCCCAAATGAATTACAGTGACCTCAAAATGCCCCCAAATGGATTTCAGTCACCCCAAAATGACCCCAAACGAATTCCAGTAACCCCAAATGGCCCCAAATGAATTCCAGTAACCTCAAAATGACCCCAAATGGATTTCAGTGACCCCAAATGACCCTGAATGAATTGAAGTGACCCCAAATGACCATAAATGACCCCAAACGAATTCCAGTAACCCCAAAATGACCCCAGATGAATTCCAGTAACCCCAAATGTCCCCAAATAAATTCCAGTGACCTCAAAATTACCTGACCTCAATATGACCCCAAATGGATTTCAGTAACCCCAAATGACCTCAAATGGATTCCAGTCACCCCAAATGACCCCAAAGGAATTCCAGTAACCCCAAATGGATTTCAGTTACTCAAAATAATTCCAGTGACCCCAAATCCAATGACCCCAGAAGAATTCCAGTAACCCCAAATGGCCCCAAATGAATTCCAGTAACCCCAAAATGGCCCCAAAGGAATTCCAGTGACTCCAATTGTTCCCAAAAAAATTCCAGTGACCTCAAAATGACCTGACCTCAAAATGACCCCAGATGGATTCCAGTAACCCCAAATGACCCCAAACGGATTCCAGTAACCCCAAAATGACCCCAAATGTATTCCAGTAACCCCAAAATGACCCCAAATGGATTTCAGTCACCCCAAAATGACCCCAAACGAATTCCAGTAACCCCAAAATGGCCCCAAATGAATTCCAGTAACCCCAAATGAATTCCAATAACCCCAAAATGACCCCAGATGAATTCCAGTAACCCCAAATGGCCCCAAATAAATTCCAGTAACCCCAAATGTCCCCAAATAAATTCCAGCGACCTCAAAACGACCCAAAATGCTCCCAAATGGATTCCAGTGACCCCAAATGGCCCCAGATGAATTCCAGTAACCCCAAATGTCCCCAAATAAATTCCAGTGACCCCAAATGGCCCCAAAGGAATTCCAGTAACCCCAAATAGCCCCAAATAAATTCCGGTAACCCCAAAATGACCCCAAATGGATTTCAGTCACCCCAAAATGGCCCCAAATAAATTCCAGCGACCTCCAAACGCCCCAGAATGCCCCCAAAGCCCCCGGATTGTGGCTCACGGCGTCGATCTCGTTGAGCGCCTTCCACTGCTCGTAGGGCACGCCCAGCGCCTCGGCCGTCTGGATGCTTCTCCTCATGTGGCTCGTCCACACCTTCAGCTCGGGGATCTCCTGGCTGCGGATGAACCGCGCCAGCGCCTGCGCGTACTGAGGGGGCGGGGCTGTGTCCGTCTGTCCGGCCGGGAACAACCCGCGCCCCGTAGCTGGGAGTGGGAGCTAAGCCCCGCCCCCTTTGTGGGCGTGGGTTGGTTGGTTGGTTGGCCACGCCCTGTGGTGCTGGTGGGTGTGGCCTCGTATAGCACCGCCCCCTGGCCACCAGGTGTGGCTTTGTCTGTCTCTCTGTCCTCACCCTGTAGCTGGGAGTGTGGGCTAAGCCCCGCCCCCGTTGTGGGCGTGGTTTGGTTGGTTGGCCACGCCCTGTGATGCCTGTGGGTGTGGCCTCGTGTAGCTCCGCCCCCCTGGTCAACAGGTGTGGCCGTGTCTCTCCCTCTGTCCATCTGTCCTGCCAGGCACAGCCCGCACCCCATAGCAGGGAGTGTGGGCTAAGCCCCGCCCCTTTGTGGGCGTGGTTTGGTTGGTTGGCCACGCCCTGTGGTGCTGGTGGGTGTGGCCACCAGCTGTGGCTTCTCCTGTCCCATTGGCGCCCCATAGCAGGGAGTGTGGGCTAAGCCCCGCCCCCTTTGTGGGCGTGGTTTGGTTGGTTGGCCACACCCTGTGGTGTCTGTGGGTGTGGCCTCGTGTAGCACCGCCCCCTGGCCACCAGGTGTGGGTTTGTCCTGCTGGCCTCTTAGCAGGGAGTGTGGGCTAAGCCCCGCCCCCTTTGTGGGCGTGGTTTGGTTGGTTGGCCACACCCTGTGGTGCTGTGGGTGTGGCCTCGTGTAGCTCCGCCCCCCCAGTCAACAGGTGTGGGTTTCTCTGGCCTGCTGGCCTCTTAGCAGGGAGTGTAGTCTAAGCCCCGCCCCTTTGTGGGCGTGGTTTGTTGGTTAGCCCCGCCCTGTGGTGCTGGTGGGTGTGGCCACCAGCTGTGGCTTCTCCTTTCCCTCTGTCTGTCCCATTGGCGCCCCATAGCAGGGAGTGTGGGCTAAGCCCCGCCCCTTTGTGGGTGTGGTTTGGTTACTTGACTCCGCCCCATGGTGCTTTGTGGGTGTGGCCTCGTGTAGCACCACCCCCTGGCCACCAGGTGTGGCTTTGTCTGTCCGTCTGTCCCGCTGGCACCCCGTAGCTTGGAGTGTGGTCTAAGCCCCGCCCCTTTGTGGGTGTGGTTTGGTTGGCTCCACCCTGTGATGCCTGTGGGTGTGGCCTCGTGTAGCACCACTCCCTGGCCACCAGGTGTGCGTTTGTCTGTGTGTCTGGCCTCATAGCAGGGAGTGTGGGCTAAGCCCCGCCCCCTTTGTGGGCGTGGTTTGGTTGGTTGGCCACACCCTGTGGTGCTGGTGGGTGGGTGTGGCCTCGTGTAGCTCCACCCCCTGGTCAACAGGTGTGGCTGTGTCTCTCCCTCTGTCCATCTGTCCTGCCAGGCACAGCCCGCACCCCATAGCAGGGAGTGTGGGCTAAGCCCCGCCCCTTTGTAGGTGTGGTTTGTTGGCTAGCCCCGCCCTGTGGTGCTGGTGGGTGTGGCCACCAGCTGTGGCTTCTCCTGTCCCTCTGTCTGTCCCATTGGCGCCCCGTAGCAGGGAGTGTGGGCTAAGCCCCGCCCCTTTGTGGGCGTGGTTTGGTTGGTTGGCTCCGCCCCATGGTGCTTGTGGGTGTGGCCTCGTGTAGCACCACTCCTCTGGCCACCAGGTGTGGCTTTGTCTGTCCCTCTGTCCGTCTGTCCCGCTGGCACCCCGTAGCTTGGAGTGTGGTCTAAGCCCCGCCCCTTTGTGGGTGTGGTTTGGTTGTTTAGTTCTGTCTTGTGACGCTGGTGGGTGTGGCCTCGTGTAGCTCCACCCCCCTGACCACCAGGTGTGTCTTTGTTTGTCCGTGTGTCTGTCCAGCCCGCACCCTGTAGCTTGGCGTGTGGGGTAAGCCACGCCCCTTTGTGGGTGTGGTTTGGTTAGTTGGCTCCACCCTGTGATGCCTGTGGGTGTGGCCTCGTGTAGCTCCGCCCCTCAGGTCACCTGTCCCACCTGGTTGGCTGTGATGGGATGTCTGTGTGTCCCCCAGGTGTGTCCCCACAAGGTGACATCCCCAGGAGTGTCCCCAGCTCACCTGTTCCCCGCGGGGTGACAGGGCCGAGTCGCCGCCGATGCGGCCGCGCAGGTTGAGCTGGCTCTGAGCCCGGGTGTGTCCCCACAAGGTGTGTCCCCACAAGGTGTGTCCCTGTGTCCCCACAAGGTGACCTCACCTGTTCCCCCCGGGGTGACAGGGCCAAGTCACCCCCGATGCGGCCGCGCAGGTTGAGCTGGCTGTGACCCCAGGTGTATAAGGTGACATCCCCAGGTGTGTGACATCCCCAGGTGTATAAGGTGACATCCCCAGGTGTGTGACATCCCCAGGTGTGTCCCCAGGTGTGTCCCCAGCTCACCTGTTCCCCGCGGGGTGACAGGGCCGAGTCGCCCCCGATGCGGCCGCGCAGGTTGAGCTGGCTGTGACCCCAGGTGTGTCCCCACAATGTCACCTGGTTGTCACCTCACCTGTTCCCCGCGGGGTGACAGGGCCGAGTCGCCCCCGATGCGGCCGCGCAGGTTGAGCTGGCTCTGAGCCCACCTGGCACATGTTGGGTGACATCCCCAGGTGTGTCCCCAGCTCACCTGTTCCCCGCGGGGTGACAGGGCCGAGTCGCCCCCGATGCGGCCGCGCAGGTTGAGCTGGCTCTGAGCCCAGGTGTATAAGGTGACATCCCCAGGTGTGTGACATCCCCAGGTGTGTCCCCACAAGGTGACCTCACCTGTTCCCCGCGGGTGACAGGGCCGAGTCGCCGCCGATGCAGCCATGCAGGTTGAGCTGGCTCTGAGCCCAGGTGTGTCCTCACAATGTCACCTGGTTGTCACCTCACCTGTTCCCCGCGGGGTGACAGGGCCGAGTCGCCCCCAATGCGGCCGCGCAGGTTGAGCTGGCTCTGAGCCCAGGTGTATAAGGGAACATTCCCCAGGTGTGTGACATCCCAGGAGTGTCCCCACAAGGTGACATTCCCAGGTGTGTCCCCACAAGGTGACATCCCCAGGTGTGTGACATCCCCAGGTGTGTGACATCCCCAGGTGTGTCCCCAGCTCACCTGTTCCCCGCGGGGTGACAGGGCCGAGTCCCCCCCGATGCGGCCGCGCAGGTTGAGCTGGCTCTGAGCCCAGGTGTGTGACATCCCCAGGTGTATAAGGTGACATCCCCAGGTGTGTCCCCACAAGGTGACATCCCCAGGTGTGTGACATCCCCAGGTGTGTCCCCACCTCACCTGTTCCCCGCGGGGTGACAGGGCCGAGTCGCCGCCGATGCGGCCGCGCAGGTTGAGCTGGCTCTGAGCCCAGGTGTGTGACATCCCCAGGTGTGTCCCCACAAGGTGACATCCCCAGGTGTATAAGGTGACATCCCCAGGTGTGTCCCCAGCTCACCTGTTCCCCGCGGGGTGACAGGGCCGAGTCGCCCCCGATGCGGCCGCGCAGGTTGAACTGTCTGTGACCCCAGGTGTATAAGGTGACATCCCCAGGTGTGTGACATCCCCAGGTGTGTGACATCCCCAGGTGTGTCCCCACAAGGTGACATCCCCAGGTGTGTCCCCACAAGGTGTGTCCCTGTGTCCCCAGGTGTGTCCCCAGCTCACCTGTTCCCCGCGGGGTGACACGGCTGAGTCACCCCCGATGCAGCTGCGCAGGTTGAGCTGGCTCTGACCCCACCTGTTCCCCAGGAAGTGACATTCCCCAGGTGTGTCCCCACCATGTCACCTGGTTGTCACCTCACCTGTTCCCCGCGGGGTGACAGGGCCGAGTCGCCCCCGATGCGGCCGCGCAGGTTGAGCTGGCTCTGAGCCCACCTGGCACATGTTGGGTGACATCCCCAGGTGTGTCCCCACCTCACCTGTTCCCCGCGGGGTGACAGGGCCGAGTCGCCCCCGATGCGGCCGCGCAGGTTGAGCTGGCTCTCGCCGTGGCGGCTCAGGTAGATGGTGCGCGGCGTGACGTGGATGTTCATCAGGTAGTACACGGTGCGGCTCTGCACGTGGCCCTGCACGCGGTTGGCCAGGTAGCGCAGCCCCACGTCGAAGATCTTGATGTAGGACAGGGCACTGGGGGAATTCATAAATTCAGGGAATTATATTAAAAAAAGTTCATAAATTCAGTGAGGGAGAATTCATGAAATCAGTGAGGGGGAATTCATAAAATCAGGGAATTATTAAAAAAAATCAATCAATAAAAATAAAAAATAATAAATACAAAATAAAAATAAAATTTTAAAAATCAAAATCAAAAATTAAAATAAATAAGAAAAATTAAATTATAATCATAGGAATCATAAATAGAATATATAATAAATCAGAATTAAAATATTAAAAAAAAAATAAAAAATTAAAATATAAATAAAAATGAATTTAAAAAATTAAAAAAATAAAATAAATAAAAAAAATAAATAAATATAAATAAAATAAAAAAATCAATATATAAAGATAAAATAATTAATATAAATAAAAATTAAAATGATAAAATAATAAATAAAATTAAAATAAAAAATCAAAAAAAAATAAAATAATAAAATAAATTAAATACATAAAAATAAAGTATAACCTAACAAATCAAATTATTAAAATATAAACATAAATTAAATAAAATTATAAAAAAAACTAAAAATAAAAATATAAAATAAAAATCACAAAATAAATAAAAAAAAATAAAAATTAATTTTAAATATAATAAATTAAAATATTAAATAAAGAGAAAAATGATTTAAAAATTAATATAATAAATAAATAATAATTAAATAATAATAATAGAATAAATAAATATCAGTATTAAGATAATAATGTTTTGGAATATTTTAAGATAATATTTTTTGGTGTTTTAAGTATTTTAGGTTTTTTTGGGGGTTTTTGGTGTTTTTGGGTGGTTTTGGTGTTTTGGGTGTTTTGGTGTTTTGGGGTGTTTTGGGGGTTTTTAGGTGGTTTTGGGTGGTTTTTGGGTGTTTTTCGGGTGGTTTTGGCGTGGTTTTGGATTGTTTTGGGGGTATTTTGGGTGGTTTTGGATTGTTTTTGGGGTATTTGTTTTGGGGGTGTTTTTGGGGTTTTAGGTGTTTTTGGGGTGGTTTGGGGGTGTTTTTGGGATGGTTTTGGGGTGTTTGTTTTGGGGGTGGTTTTGGGATGGTTTTTTGGGGTATTTTGGGTGGGTTTGGAGTTTTTGGGTGTTTTGGGTGGTTTTGGGGTGTTTTTTGGGGTGATTTGGTGTTTTGGGGTGTTTTTGGGGGTGTTTTGGGATGTTTTTTGGGTGGTTGTGGGGTGTTTGTTTTCGGGGTGTTTTTTGGGGGTGTTTCCGGGGTTGTCACTGTCCTCGTCTAGGGGTCGTAGTGCTGTAGACCGATGCGCTCAGATCGCCACGGCCTCGTCCTGCCTGCGGCCCCGGTAATCGGGGCTGCTCAGCTTCACTTGCTGCGGGGTGGGGACACAATTGTCACCTCTGGGTCCCAACTGTCACCTCTGGGTCCCAACTGTCACCTCTGGGTCCCAATTGTCACCTCTGGGTCCCAACTGTCACCTCCAGGCCTCAATTGTCGTCTCCAGATCCCCATTGTCACCTCCATGTCCCAGTTGTCACCTCCTGGCTCCAGTTGTCACCTCCCGGTCTCAATTGTCACCTTGAGATCCCTGTTGTCATCTCCAGATCCCCATTGTCACCTCCATGTTCTTGTTGTCACCTCCCAGCCACAATTGTCACCTTCAGGTCCTTGTTGTCACCTCCAGGCCTCAATTGTCACCTCTGGGTCCCAAATGTCACCTCCAGGCCTCAATTGTCACCTCCAGGCCTCAATTGTCACCTCCCGGCCACAGCTGTTATGTCCAGGTCCTTGTTGTGACATCCAGGCCTTAATTGTCACCTCCTGGTCTTTCTTGTCACCTCCCAGCTCCAGTTGTCACCTTCCGGTCTCAATTGTCACCTTGAGATCCCTGTTGTCATCTCCAGATCCCCATTGTCACCTCCATGTCCCTGTTGTCACCTCCCAGCCACAATTGTCACCTTCAGGTCCTTGTTGTCACCTCCCAGCCTCAATTGGCACCTCCATGTTCTTGTTGTCACCTCCCCGGCACAGCTGTCACTTCCATGTCCCAGTTGTCACCTCCTGGCTCCAGTTGTCACCTCCAGGCCTCAGTTGTCACCTCCCAGCCCCAGCTGTCACCTCCATGTCCTTGTTGTCACCTCCTGGCTCCAGTTGTCACTTCCATGTCCCTGTTGTCACCTCCAGGCCTCAATTGTCACCTCCCGGCCACAGCTGTTATGTCCAGGTCCTTGTTGTGACCTCCAGGCCTTAATTGTCACCTCCTGGTCTTTGTTGTCACCTCCCAGCTCCAGTTGTCACCTCCCGGCCTCAATTGTCACCTTGAGATCCCTGTTGTCATCTCCAGATCCCAATTGTCACCTCCATGTCCTTGTTGTCACCTCCCAGGCACAGCTGTCACTTCCATGTCCCAGTTGTCACCTCCAGGTCCCCAGTTGTCACCTTCAAGTCCTTGTTGTCACCTCCAGGCCTCAGTTGTCATCTCCAGATCCCAATTGTCACCTCCATGTTCTTGTTGTCACCTCCCCGGCACAGCTGTCACTTCCATGTCCCAGTTGTCACCTCCTGGCTCCAGTTGTCACCTCCAGGCCTCAGTTGTCACCTCCCAGCCCCAGCTGTCACCTCCATGTCCTTGTTGTCACCTCCTGCCTTCAGCTGTCACCTCCATGTCCCAGCTGTCACCCCCAGGCACCAGTTGTCACCTCCATGTCCCTGTTGTCACCTCCAGGCCTCAATTGTCACCTCCAGATCCCCATTGTCACCTCCATGTTCTTGTTGTCACCTCCCAGCTGCAGCTGTCACCTCCATGTCCCTGTTGTCACCTCCAGGTCCCAGCTGTCACCTTTAGGCCCCAATTGTCACCTCCCAGCCCCAGTTGTCACTTCCAGGCCTCACTTTTCATTTCTGGGCTCCAATTGTCACCTCCATGTCCCATTGTCACTTCCATGTCCCATTGTCACCTTCATGTCCCATTGTCACCTCCATGTCCCAGCTGTCACCTCCATGTTCCCATTGTCACCTTCATGTCCTCATTGTCACCTCCATGTCCCATTGTCACCTCCATGTCCCCATTGTCACCTCCATGTCCCCATTGTCACCTCCATGTCCCCATTGTCACCTCCATGTCCCCATTGTCACACCCCAGGGTCTCACCTTGATGTTCTCCTCGATGATGGTGGGGTCGTCACAGATGGACTCCACAAACAGGACCTGGGGGGGGACAGGTGACACTCGTCACAACCCCCAAAAAATTCCTCAAAATTCCTCAAGACCCCCCAAAACCCCTCAGGACCCCCCAAAATCCCTCAGGACCCCCCAAAATTCCTCAGGACCCCCCAAAATCCCCCCGGACCCCCCAAAATCCCCCCGGCCCCCCCAGTTCCCACCTTGTACCCGTTTTCCTTGGCGAACTCCAGGATCACCTCCCGCCGCTCCCGCGTGGTGTTGGTGGCATCAAAAACCTTTTTTTGGCAAAAATCGGGGGCCAAATTTCAACAAACCCCCCCCCAAAATATTTGGGGGTGAAATTCGTCCATTAAAGAGATGAATTCATTTTATTTTTCATTATTTTTCATTATTTTTCATTTGGGGAGGGGTCTCTCACCGCCACCTGCCCCTCCTCGGAGCTCAGGTACGTTCGCACGTCCTTCAGCGCAGCCAGAGCGCAGTGCCTGAAAAATCTGGGGGTTCAGCTCCGAAAAACCCCCAAAATTTCCCCCAAAAATTCCCCCCAAAACCTCAAAACCCAAAATTTCCCCAAAACCCCAAAATTTCCCCAAAACCCCAAAAATCCCCCCAAAATCACAAAATCTTCCCCAAAACCCCCCAAAATTTCCCTCAAAAATCCCAAAATTCCCCCAAAACCCAAAATTTCCAAAAAAACCCCAAAACTTCCCAAAAAAACCCCAAAACCCTAAAAATTCCCCCCAAAACCCCAAAATTTCCTTCCAAAAAAACCAAAATCCCAACATTTTCCCAAAAAAAACCCAAAACCCCCAAAATTTCCCCAAAACTTCAAACCCCAAATTTTCCCCAAATAAACTCCAAAAAAACTCCAAAATTCCCCCAAAATTTCCCCAGAACCCCCAAAAATAAAAAAATTTCCCTCCCAAAACCCCCAAAAATTTCCCTCAAAACCCCTCTAAAAATTCCCAAAAAAACCCCCAAAACCCAAAAATTCCCCAAAAAACCCCTAAAATTATCCCCAAAAACCCAAAATTTCCCCCCCAAAATTTCCCTAAAACTCCCCAAAATTTTCCCCCCAAACCCCCCCAAAAAAACCCAAAATTTCCCCAAAAATCCTTCCAAATTCCCCCAAAAAACCCCAAAACCCCCAAAATTTCCCCCAAAACCCCCAAAATTCCCCCAAATCCTCTAAAATTCCCAAAAAACACCCCAAATCCCAAAATTCCCAAAAAACCCCAACCCCCCCAAATTTTCCCCAAAAATCCTCTAATTCCCCCAAAAATCTCAATCCCAAATTCCCCCCAAAACCCCCAAACCCCCAAAAACCACAACCCCAAAATTCCCCAAAAATCCTACTAAATTTCCCCCAAAATTCCCCCCAAAATCCCAAAAACCGAAAATTTCCAAAACCCCAAATCCCTCTAAAATTGCCCAAAAATCCCCAAAATTTTCCCAAATCCCTCTAAAATTGCCCCCAAAAAACCCCCAAAATTTCCCCAAAAAAAACCCAAATTTCCCCTTCTAACCTCCGAATCTCCACCCCTTCGGGATTATCATGCCGGAAAAATTCATAATTTTTATAGTTGGGCACGGCTTCCCTGCGGTACTCCCCCACGTTGAACACTGTGGAACGACCCAGCACGGCTTTCAAACGCTTTAGGACCCTACCAAAACATTTTTTGGGGGGGGATCCCTGAGCCCCCCAAAATTTCCTGACCTCGCGTGGGGGTGCCGATCCAGTTGAGGTAACGGGTGAGTTTTCGGGAAATGTAGGTTTTACCCCGGGCTGGCAAACCCACCAGGATCACCATGGTGGGCACGTTGGTGAACTGGGGCACGCAGGCTGAGGGGGGAGAAATAAAAAATTGAAATTTTTAAAGCCCCCCCATAAATCCTAAATGGGGTTTTGTAACCCTAAATTACCTCTAAACCCCAAAAAATTCCAATTTTGGGGTGAAAAATTTGTCCTGGAAAGGGAAATCCCTGCTTTGAATACACCTAAGGGTGGAATTGGGGAGGGGGGAAAAAGAAATTTCAATTTTAATCCCCCTGAGAAATCCTAAATTGGTTTTTGTACCCCTAAATTCCCTCTGAACCCCAAAAAATCTCAATTTTTGGGGTGAAAATTTTGTCCTGAAAAGGAAATTCCTGCTTTGAATACACCTAAAAGTGTTTTGGGGAGGGGGAAACAAAAAATTGAAATTTTTGAAGCCCCCCATAAATCCTAAATGGGGTTTTGTAACCCTAAATTACCTCTGAACCCCAAAAAATTCCAATTTTTGGGGTAAAAAATTTGTCCTGAAAAGGAAATCCCTGCTTTGAAATCCTAAGGGCGATTGGGTGGGAGAAAAATTAATTTCAATTTTAATCCCCCCATAAATCCTAAATGGGGTTTTGTACCCCCAAATCCACACTGAACCCCAAAAAATCCCAATTTTTGGGGTGAAAATTTTGTCCTGGAAAGGGAAATCCCTGCTTTGAATACACCTAAAAGGTTTTGGGGAGGGGGAAACAAAAAATTGAACTTTTTAAACGCCCCCATAAATCCTAAATGGGGTTTTGTAACCCTAAATTCCCTCCTGAACCCCCAAAAAATCCCAATTTTGGGGTGAAAAATTTGTCCTGGAAAGGAAATTCCTGCTTTAAATTCACCTAAAGGTGTTTTGGGGTGGATTTTTAAATCTGTGTCCCCCCCTTAAAATTCCACACACCCCCCACAAAAATCCCAAATTGGTTTTTGTACCCCCAAATTCCCTCTGAATCAAAAAAATTCCAATTTTTGGTGGAAAATTTGTCTAAAAGTAATTCCCTGCTTTGAATACACCTAAGGGCGGATTGGGGTGGGGAGAAAAATAAATTTAAATTTTAATCCCCCTGATAAATCCTAAATTGAGTTTTGTACCCCCAAATCCCTCCTGCACCCCAATTTTGGGTTAAAAAATTCCTTTTAAAATCAAATTTAAAGCAATTTAATTGCTGCCCTCAGAAGTGAAATCCCCTCTAATGATATTTTTTTTTGGGGGGGGATTTTCCCCTTATTTCAAATCTCCGCCCCCCCCTCAAATCCCACCCCCCAAATTTCACTCCTGGGGTACCAAAAAACCCCCAAAATTTATTTCTTATTTTAATTTAATTTTATTTGAATTTAATTTTAATTTTATTTCCGGGGGGGGTCCCTTTGAGCCGCTCCGATGTCGCCGCCATGTCCCTCCCTCTGCCCCCCCCCCCGCTTTCAATGTCCCCGCTGTCCCTATCGCTGCCCCCCCCTCAAAAAAAAAATTAAAATTATTTTTTAAATTTTTTATTCCTTGTCCCTCCTACCTGGGATTTTGGGGGATTTCTCCTCCATTTTGGGGGCGGGGGGGGCCCCGCTCGGGGTTCCGGTGCCCCCCGAGAAGGTCGCGGGTAATTTTACACCAATGGGAGGGGACACGGGGGACAACGGGGGGGGGGGGGGGACACCGGACCCTGCCACCCCTTTGGGGGGGTCCCGAAATGGGGGATTGAGACCCCCCCCCGTTTTTTTGGGACCCCCTTCTTTTTTGGGACCCCCATTTTTAGGACCGTGATTTTTAGGACTCCTCCCTTTTTTGGGACCCCCATTTCTTTTAGGACCCCCATTTTTAGGACCCCCATTTTTAGGACCTCCCTTTTTTGGGACCCCCATTTCTTTTTGGGACCCCTTTCTATTTTGGGACCCCCATTTTTAGGACCCAGATTTTTAGGACTCCCCCCTTTTTTGGGACCCCCATTTCTTTTAGGACTCCCCTTTTTTAGGACCCCCATTTTTAGGACAGCTCCCCCCCTTTTTTCAGACTCCCAATTTTAGGACCCCTTCTGTTTTTTAGGACCCCCATTTTTAGGACCTCTCCCATTTTTAGGACTCCCCCCCATTTTTTCAGAGGTATCCCCCCTTTTTTAACACCCCCATTTTTAGGACCCTCCCCTTTTTTCAGAGGTATCCCCTCCTTTTTTGGGACCCCCATTTCTTTTAGGACCCCCCCCTTTTTTAGGACCCCCATTTTTAAGACCCCCCCCTTTTAAGACCTCCATTTTTAGCACTTCCCCATTTTTAGGACCCCCATTTTTAGGACACCCCCCCCCTTTTTTTCAGAGGTATCCCCCCCTTTTTTGGGACCCTCCACTTTTAGGACCCCCCCCCTTCTTTAAGACCCCCATTTTTAGGACCCTCCCATTTTTTTCAGAGGTATCCCCCCTTTTTTAAGACCCCCATTTTTAGGACCCCCTCCTTTTCAAACCCCCATTTTTAACTCCCTCCCCTCTTTCTGATTTTGTTTTCTGGGGGGTCGCAATTTGAGGGGGAGGATTATCCCCCAGATCCCACCTCCCCCTTGGGGACCCCCTTGTGTCCCCTCAGGGTCCCCATCCCCTTTTTTTGGGGTCCCCCTCAGGTTGAATGTCTCAATGCTGTCACTTTGTGGGGGTCGCAATTTTGGGGTCCGCCGTCCTGAGGATGAGGAGGAAAAGGGGATGGGGACCCCTCCCCAAATCATGGGACCCTTCCGGACACCCCTGGGGGACCCTCGATGCTTTGGAGCCCCCCCCTCGAGCTGGGGGAGCCCCCTTGTCCTGCTCCGGTCCCCCCGGGATTCCCCGCTCGTGTCTCCCGGTCCCACCCCCGGTGTGGCCCCGGTGTCCCCTCGGTTCCTCCTCTCGGTGTCCCCTCGGTCCCACCCCCGGTCCCTCCCCGGTGTCCCCTCGGTTCCTCCTCTCGGTGTCCCCTCGGTCCCACCCCCGGTCCCTCCCCGGTGTCCCCTCGGTTCCTCCCCAGTGTCCCCCCCGGGTTCTCCTCTGGTCCCTCCCCGGTGTCCCCTCGGTCCCACCCCCGGTCCCTCCTGGTGTCCCCCCGGTGTCCCCAGGTCTTTCCCCGGTTCCACCCGGGTCTTTCTTCGGTTTCTCCCCCGGTCCCTCCTCCGGCGTCCCCGGTTCTCTCCCGGTCCCTCCTTTGCTCCCACCCCGGTCCCACCCCGGTCCCTCCCCGGTGTCCCCTCGGTCCCCCCCCCGGTCCCTCCCCGGTGTCCCCTCGGTGTCCTCCCGGTCCCTCCCTGGTGTCCCCCCCGGGTGTCCCCAGGTCTTTCCCCGGTTCCACCCGGGTCTTTCTCCGGTTTCTCCCCGCGGTCCCTCCCCTCGGTGTCCTCTGCTGTCCCTCCGGTCCCTCCTCCCGGTGTCCCCCGGGTTCTCTCCCGGTCCCTCCCTGGTGTCCCCCTGGTCCTTCCCCGGTCCCTCCTTTGCTCCCACCCCCAGTCCCTCCACTCGGTGTCCCCTCGGTCCCACCCCCGGTCCCTCCCCGGTGTCCCCTCGGTGTCCCCCCCGGGTTCTCTCCCGGTCCCTCCTTTGGCCCAAGTCCCGGTCCCTCCCCTCGGTGTCCTCCCGGTCCCTCCGTTGTCCCCCAGATCGTCCCCTGGTGTCCCCCCGAGTTCTCCCCCTCGGTCCCTCCTTTGGCCCAACCCCCGGTCCCTCCTCCCGGTGTCCCCCAGGTCCTTCCCCGGTCCCTCCCGGGTCTTTCCTCGATCCCTCCCCTCTCCCTCCATTGTCCCTCCCTCTCCCTTCTGGTTCCTCCCTCTCCCTCCCCTTCTTCCTCCTCCATCCCGCCCCTCTCCCCTCCTCTTCCTCCCCGCCCCTCTCCCTCCCCCGGTTCCGCCCCCCGCTCCCATTGGCGGCCATGGCGGCGATCCGCACCGTGCAGGTACCGGGACCCCTCCGCTCTCCCCGCTCAGGGGATATTTGAGGAGGGGTCTCCCCCCATCCTCACCGAGCCCTCGGTGTCCCCGTGTCCCCCCGCAGGGCTCGGTGGCGCTGGTGACCGGCGGCGGCTCCGGGCTGGGCCGGGCCACGGCGGAGCGGCTGCTGGAGCGGGGGGCGCGGGTGCTGCTGCTGGACCTGCCCTCGTCCGGGGGCGCCGAGCTGGCCCGGGAGCTCGGGGAGAGCTGCGCGTTCGCCGCCGCCGATGTGAGCACCGGGCTGGGGGCTGCGGGACACCGGCAATGGCGGGGACACCCCCGGACATGGGGACATTGGGGACCCGGGGGACCGGGCTGGGGGGCTGCGGGACACCGGGAATGGCGGGGACACCCCCGGACATGGGGACACCCCCGGACATGGGGACATTGGGGGGCACCGGGCTGGGGGGCTGCGGGACACCGGCAATGGCAGGAACGCCCCCCGGACGTGGGGACATTTGGGACACCGGGGGGACCGGGCTGGGGGGCTGCGGGACACCGGGAGTGGCGGGGACGCCCCCGGACATGGGGACATTGGGGACACCCCCGGACATGGGGAGCACCGGGGGCACCGGGCTGGGGGGCTGCGGGACACCGGCAATGGCGGGGACACCCCCCGGACATGGGATGGACACCGGGGGACCGGGCTGGGGGCTGCGGACACCGGGAATGGCGGGGACACCCCCGGACATGGGGACATTGGGGACACCCGGGCTGGGGACACCGGCAATGGCGGGGACACCCCCCGGACATGGGGACATCCCCGGACAGGGACATGGGAGAACCGGGGGGACGGCTGGGGGCACTGGACACGGGACATGGGGGACCCCGGATGGGGACATTAGGGAGGACATCCCCCTGTTGGGGACACCCCCCCAACATGTGGACGTACTCCCCGTTGGTGACATACCCTGACACGTGGCCACCGTGACCCCTCGGTTGGTGACATCCACACGTGGCCACCGTGACCCCCCCATTGGTGACATCCCCCCCAACATGGGGCCGCCCCTGTTGGTGACATTCCCCACAAGACGTGGCCACTGTGACCCCCCTGTTGGTGACATCCACATGTGGCCACTGTGACCCCACCGTTGGTGACATCACCCCATGACACGTGGCCACCATGACCCCCCGCCCTGTTGGTGACATCCACACGTGGCCACCGTGACCCCCCCGTTGGTGACATCAACCCTGAGTGTGGCGCCACCTTGACCCCCCTTCTGGTGACCTTGGACCTCTCAGGTGACATCTCACCTTGATGGGGGCTGACCCCTCAGGTGACCTTGGCCAAGGGGGCGGGGACAACCTTGACCCCTCAGGTGACCTTGGCCAAAGGGGTGGGGACAACCTTGACCCTCAGGTGACCTTGGCCAAGGGGGCGGGGACAACCTTGCCCCACCCCCTCCTCAAACCGGGGCCATCATGACCTTGACCGAGGAGTCAAGGTCACCTTGACCTTGCTGGTGACATCTCACCTTGTCCTTGTCCCCTCTGGTGACACCAAACCCCAACGCAGCCCCATTGTCTCCCCAGGTGACCTCACCTTTATGGGGGCTGACCCCTCGGATTGGGGGGACACCTTGCCCCACCCTCCACGTGGTGCCATCATGATTGGGACATCCCCTATGGTGACACCCCCAGTGACCTCACCTGAGGAGGTGGGGGCCACCTTGGCCACTTCCTCGATTTGGGACCACCTTGACCCAACCAGCCATGTTCCAAGGTGATCCCAGTAGTGACCCCATGTGGTGACACATCCCAGGGTGACCATGGTCATGTGGTGACACTCCCAGGTGACCCTGTGTGACACCCCTGGTGGACACCCCCAGGTGACCTTACCTCGGGGTGGGGCACTTGACCACCCTCGAATTTGGGGACCACTTGACCCCTCCATCCACATCCAGGGGGACCCCAGTGGTGACCCTGTGTGACATGTGGTGACCCAGTGGTGAACCTGGTGGTGACCACTGGTGGCCACATCTCAGGTGACCCCAGTAGTGACCACCCCTGGTGAACCAGGCCTCCTTGACCACCCTAGATTGGAGCCACCTTGACCACCTCCATCCACCAGCCATGTCCCAGGGTGACCCTGGGGTGACCCAGTGGTGACAATCCCAAGGTGACCCCAAGGTGACCCGTGGTGGACACATCCCAGGTGACCCCAGCAGTGACCCCCCTCAGTGACACCCCAAAGGGGACCTCACCTGAGGAAGTGGAGGCCACCTTGGCCACCTCCTCGATTTGGGACCACCAGCCATATCCCAGGGTGACCCTGGTGGTGACCCCAGTGGTGACACATCCCATGGTGACCCCAGTGGTGACCACCCCCTGGTGACACCCCCAGGTGACCTCACCTGAGCAGGTGAGCGCGGCGCTGGGCGTGGTCCAGAAGAAGTTCGGCCGCCTGGACCTGGCCGTGAACTGCGCCGGCATCGGCATCGCCGTCAAGACCTACAACAGCAAGAAGGACAAAGTGCACGACCTGGAGGACTTCCAGAGGGTCATCAACGTCAGTGGGGGCTGGGTGGGGTGGGATGGGGGGTCTGGGGTCTGGGGGGTGGGTGACCTGGTCAATGAGGGGGGTCTCTGGTCAATGGTTTGATGGCCTGGTCAATGGTTGGATGATCAATGGCAAGTATGACCTGGTCAATGGGTGGGTGACCTGGTCAATGAGAGGATGACCTGGTCAATGGATGGATGACCTGGTCAGTGGCATGGATGACCTGGTCAGTGAGGGAGGTCTCTGGTCAATGGTGTGGATGATCTGGTCAATGAGTGGATGACCTGGTCAATGGGTGGATGATCAATGGTGTGGATGACCTGGTCAGTGGCATGAATGACTTGGTCAGTGGCATGGATGACCTGGTCAATGGGTAGATGACCTGGTCCGTGGGTGGATGACCTGGTCAATGGCATGGATGGTCAATGGGTGAATGACCTCATCAATGGCATGGATGACTTGGTCAATGGCATGGATGACCTGGTCAGTGAGGGGATGACCTGGTCAATGGGGTGGATGATCAATTGGTTGGCCCTTATCAATGGCATAGATGACCTGGGGTGGATGACCTGGTCAATGGGTGGATGACCTGGTCAATGGTATGGATGGTCAGTGGGTAAATGACCTGGTCAGTGGGTGGATGATCAATGGTGTGGATGACCTGATCAATGGCGTGGATGACCTGGTCAATGGTGTGGAGGATCTGGTCAATGGGTGACTGACCTGGTCAGTGAGGGGGGTCTCTGGTCAATGGTGTGGTTGAGGGGGGTCTGGGGTCAGTGGGGTGGATGACCTGGTCAGTGGTGTGGATGATCAATGGGGATGATCAATGGATGGATGACCTGGTCAATGGTGTGGATGATCCATGGGTGGATGATCAATGGATGGATGACCTGGTCAATGAGGGGGGTCTCTGGTCAATGGTGTGGTTGAGGGGGGTCTGGGGTCAGTGGGGTGGACGGCCTGGTCAGTGGTGTGGATGATCAATGGTGTGGATGAGCTGGTCAATGGATGGATGACCTGGTCAATGAGGGGATGACCTAGTCAATGGATGGATGATCAATGGATGGATGATCTGATCAATGGGTGGATGACCTCATCAATGGCATGGATGATGTGATCAATGGGTGAATGGTCAGTGATGTGGATGACCTGATCAATAGATGGATGACCTGGTCAATAGATGGATGACCTGATCAATGATGTGCATGACCTGGTCAATGGGTGGATGGTCAATGGGTGGATGACTTGGTCAGTGGGTGAATGACCTGATCAATGGTGTGGATGACCTGGTCAATGGGTGAATGACCTGATCAATGGTGTGGATGACCAATGGGTGGATGACGTCATCAATGGGTGGATGACCTGATCAATGGTGTGGATGACCAATGGGTGGATGACGTCAGCAATGGCTTGGCCCTGATCAATGGCTTGGCCCTGATCAATGCCATACCTGTAGATGTGCGACCTCGGGGCGTTCCCACCACAACGCCCGGAGCTGTGTGGGGTCACCACCAGGGTTTGGTGCCCCCCACAAGCCCCCTCCCCAAACCCCCCTCCCCAAATGCAGGTGAACCTGGTGGGCACCTTCAACGTGATCCGCCTGAGCGCGCAGCTCATGAGCCACAACAAGCCGGACGCCGACGGCCACCGCGGCCTCGTGGTCAACACGGCCAGCGTGGCCGCCTTCGAGGGACAGGTGAGCGACCCCGGGGGCCACCGGGGGGTCAGGGAACCTTCCAGAAACACCACAACCCCCCCACTATTGGAGTAATTCCAATATTGCAGGATCAATTCCAGTATTGCAGGAATAATTCCAATATTGCAGGAATAATTCCAATATCCCGAACGCGACATGCCTGAGCTCGTAGGGCCCTTGGTGCTTGACCAAAAAGTGGCAAATGTGGTGGTTTCACCCCAAAAACGCTTTTGGCTGGTGAATGTGTGGTGTTAAACTGTAATATATGAACTAGATAAGAACTTTTAGTGGTTGGAGAAGAGTAACATGAATAGGGTTAATATTTATATTGTATTATATATTATATATATTATATTATATTATATTATATTATATTATATTATTATATTATATTATATTATATTATATATTATTTATATTATGTTATATTATGTTATATTATGTTATATATGTTATATTATGTTATATTATGTTATATATAATATTTATATTATGTTTATTTTATCACATCACATCACTATATATTATATAACATAACACAACAATAATATAATATAATATAATATAATATAATATAAATATATAATATAATATAATATAATATAATATAATATAATATAATATAATATAATATAATATAATATAATATAATATAATATAATATAATATAGATAAAAGTTAAGGTACACATTGGTTCTGCTGTATTAAGATAACACAGGCAAACAAGTCAGCAAAATTGCAAATAGAGAAAAGATCTCAGAATTTTGCACTGCAAGAAAACTGGAAAAACAACTTCTAGATTAAACTGTAATGTATTAACTTTGAGTGAATATATTACAGTTCAACCTAGAAGATGTTTTTCAGCTTAACTGAAAAGCAGAACCAATCTATACCTTAACTATTATCTATAGCTTATCATAACTACTAGAATGTGCTAAAATATCCTAATATATAATATAAAATATATAATATATAATATAAAATATATAATATATAATAGGTAATGTAATATACAATATATAATATACAATATATAATATACAATATATAATATATATCCTAAGTAATATAAAAATATAAAGAACATTAACTAATAATATATGTAATATATTATAATAATATAAATAATATAAACCAATAAAAAATACTATTTAATATAAATACTATATAACTACTATAATATATATAATAAACTGAGAATATTACCGTATTCATGTTACTCTTTTCCGATCGCTAAAAGTTAACATATTATTTAAAGTAATATATATAAAGTTATTATATTACAGCTTAAGCTAGAAGTTGTTTTTCAGTTTTCTTGCTGTTGAAAATTGTGAGATTCTTTTTCTACTTGCAGCTTTCCTGATTTGTTTGCCTGTGCTATTTTTCTGAATAGAATGTAATAATTACACATATATATTATTTATATATATATTTTTTATTCATATCTATATATTATATATTATATATTATATATTATATATATATTATTATTATATTAATATATTATATATTATATATTATACATTATATACAATATATAATATATTATATTATATTCTGACATACCTGGGCAGGGAATTATCAGGAGAAGGGATCTAAAAATAAAAAATCAAACCCCACAACCCCAATTTCACTCCCCACAGGTCGGCCAAGCCGCCTACTCGGCCTCCAAGGGCGGCATCGTGGGCATGACCCTGCCCATCGCCCGCGACCTGGCACCGCTGGGCATCCGCGTGGTCACCATCGCGCCAGGTGGGGACACCTGGGACACTCCTGGGACAGCGGACATTCCTGGGGACACCTGGACAGGGCCCTCCTGGGGACACCTGGGGACAGCTGGGGACACGTCCTGGGGACACCTGGGGGACACTGGGGGGACACCTGGGACAGCTGGGGACACGTCTGGGACACTGGACACCTCCTGGGGACAGCTGGGAACCTGGACAGGGGCACCTCCTGGGACAGCTGGGGACAGCTGGGGACACAGGGAGAATTCCTGGGACACACCTGGGACACTGGGACACCTCTTGGGACAGCTGGGACAGGGCACCTCTGGGACAGCTGGGGACACCTGGACACTTCCTGGGACACCTGGGGACATCTGGGACACCTGGGACATGGGGCACTCTGGGTACACCTGGGGGGACACCTGGGGACACCTGGACACTGGGGCACCTGCTGGGGACAGCTGGGATCCTGGGGACACCTCCTGAGGACACTGGGGGGACACCTGGGGACAGCTGGGACACCGGACTTCTGGGGACACACCTGGGGACACCTGGGACACCTCCTGGGGACAGCTGGGGACAGCTGGGGACACCTGGGACACCTGGGGACAGCTGGGACACTCGGGGACACCTGGGGGACACCTGGGGACATCTGGGGACACTTGGGGACAGCTGGGACATTTCCTGGGGACACCTGGGGACAGGGGGCACCTCCTGGGGACAGCTGGGGACACCTGGGGGGGACACCTGGGACACCTCCTGGGGACACCTGGGGACACCTGGGACACCTCCTGGGGACACCTGGGACACCTGGGGGGGACACCTGGGGACACTTGGGACAGCTCCTGGGGACACCTGGGGACACCAGGGAGACTTCCTGGGGACACACCTGGGGACACCTGGGACACCTGGGGGGGACACCTGGGACAGGGGACACCTCCTGGGGACACCTGGGGACACCTGGGACACCTCCTGGGGACACCTGGGACACTTCCTGGGGACACCTGAGGGAGGGGAGGGCAATGGGAGCTCAGTCTGCTGGGCATTTTCCACAATATTCATTTGAATATTTGCCCAAAAAGTCAAATATAAAAAATAAAATTAAATTAAAAATAGGTAAAACATAAAACAAAGAAACAATCAAATAAATAAATAAATAAATAAAAATAAAAGAAACAATAAAGAAAAGAAAATTTAAAATTAAAATAATTAAAATATAAAAAATTAAATATAATTAAATTAAAATATAAATAAATAAATAAATAAATACATTTAAAATTAATTTAAAATGAATTTTAAATAAAATACAGTAATATATATGAAATATAAAATAAAATATAAAATATAAAATATAAATATAAATATATAAATATATAAATTTGTAAATATGAAATATATTTATAAAGTATAAAATAAATAAATAATGAAATAATAAAATAAAATAAATAAAAACTAAAATGAATAAATAAATTAAATAAATAAATAAATTAGAAAACATAAAATAAAAATAAATAACATAAATAAAATAAAATAAAAATAACTAAAAAATAAATAACATAAAATAAAATAAAATAAAATAAATAAAATAAAAAAATAAAATAAAAATAAATAAAATAAAATAAAAAATAACTGGAAAATATGTACATAAATAAATTAAATGAAAAAATGAATAGAATAAAACTAAATTAAATAAATTAATAGATTAAATAAAATTAAATAACAAATAAAATAATGAAAATAAAATTAAAAATAAAATAAAAATATCATTAAAATAAAATAAAATAAAATAAACCAATAAAATAAACCAATAAAATAAAACAAAATAAAATAAAATAAAATAAAGCAATAAAATAAACAAAAATTAAATAAATATCTCCCCTTCCCAGGGCTGTTCTCCACCCCTCTCCTGGCCGGGCTCCCCGAGAAGGTTCGGCGCTTCCTGGGCCAGCAGGTGCCGTTCCCGTCCCGCCTCGGGGACCCCGCCGAGTTCGCGCACCTGGTGCAGGCCCTGGCCGAGAACCCCATGGTCAACGGCGAGGTGGTGAGGCTGGACGGGGCCCTCAGGATGCAGCCCTGAGCCCCAAAACCCGGGAACCCCCAAAATTCTTCAGGGGAACCCCAAAAATCTGGGGAACCCCAGAAATCTGGGGTGGGAGAGGTGACGGAGAGGACGCTGCGGACAACGGGGAACTCAGCAGCGGGGACATCGACGCTGCTGTGGGGGCAATGTGTGGGGACGAATTGTGGGGACATATCCCCAAGAGGGGACACAAACCCCCCTGAGGGGACACAACCCCCCAAAAGTGGGGACAGCAAGGATTTGGGGCACCCGAGGATTTGGGGACACCCGAGGATTTGGGGACACCCAAGGAAATGGGGACACTGTGGGGACATTTTGTGCTGAGGGGACACAAATCTCCTGAGGGGACACAACCCCCCAAAAGTGGGGACACCAAGGATTTGGGGACACCCGAGGATTTGGGGACACCAAGGAAATGGGGACACCCAAGGAAATGGGGACATCCAAGGATTTGGGGACACGTTGTCCTGAGGGGACACGACCCCCCCTGAGGGACACAACCCCAAAAGTGGGGACACAGGATTTGGAGTGAAAGGACACCAATGAAATGGGGACATCCAAGGATTTGGGGACACGTTGTCCTGAGGGGACACGACCCCCCCTGAGAGGACAGTGAGTGGACACAACCCACCCACCCCCCAAAATTGGGGACACCAAGGACTTGGGGACACCCAAGGATTTGGGGACACCCAAGGATTTGGGGGACACCTAAGGAGGATTTGGGGACACCCAAGGAGGATTTGGGGACAAACCCCAGGATTGTGGCCGTGAGGACGCTCAAACCTCTGCTCAGGTTTTGGGGGGATCCATCCTGAGCATCCCCCTCAATTTGGGGACCCCCCCCCAGCCCCTCCCCCACATCAATAAAGCGCGTTCGCCCACGCGGCCTCCCAGCCATGTGCTGCCCCGCCTCCTGTCTATCCCTATTGGCTCACGCCGCTGTCAATCATAGCACAGCCAGATGTGGTTGGTCCGTGACGGGGGTGGGAGGGGAAACCTCACACGCGCTGAACTCTCCACTGATTGGCTGAGTGCGGGGCTTGTCGCGTGTCTCCGCTCGCTGATTGGGTGAAACGCCTGCCAATAAGGCGGTATGATGGGAAGGCGGGCTCGGCGCTGATTGGTCAGAGAGGAACTTCCGGCGGAGGCAACTCGTGAGGGGACCGGGACCGGCGGCGGCACCGGGACCAGAACCGGGAACGGGGAACGCGACCGGGATCGGGAAACCGCAGCCATGAACATCCGGAACGCGCGGGTGGGCGGCCCGGGACGGGCAGAGGGGCTCGGACAGCGAGAACCGGGCACCGGGGAGGGATCTGCCGGTGATACCGGGCCGTGGCGGGAGGCGTGAGGGGATCACCGGGATTGGAGAGCGGTACCGGGCTCTGAGGGGATCCCGGTAACGTTTGGCGGCTTTGAGGTGGATCCACGCTCGGAGGGGTCTCTGAGGGCCCCTCCCGGTATTGGGGAGCACCGGGCCCGGTTCTGGGCTGACTCCCCCGGTTCTTCTCCGGTTGTTCCCGGTAGCCCGAGGACCTGATGAACATGCAGCACTGCAACCTGCTCTGCCTGCCCGAGAACTACCAGATGAAATATTATTTCTACCACGGCCTCTCGTGGCCTCAGGTGTGGCTCTGGATCCGCCCTGGGACTACCGGGACTACCGGGATTTAACCCTTTCTCTCCTGGATTTAACCCTTCCCGGTGCCCCTCGGTCTCCTCTAGAACACCTGGGGCCCTGAATTTCCCCCCTGGATCCCATTCCCAGCACACCTGAGCCCTCAGGGTCACCTGGAATCCCCCTCAGAATCACCTGGACCCCTCAGGAATCCCCTCAGGAACCCCCTGGAACCCCTCAGAATCACCTGGACCCTCCAGGACCCCCAGGAATCCCCTCAGGAACCCCCTGGAACCCCCCAGGAACCCCCTGGAACCCCTCAGAATCACCTGGACCCTCCAGGAGCCCCAGGAATCCCCCAGGAACCCCCTGGAACCCCTCAGGGTCACCTGGACCCCTCAGGATCCCCAGGAATCCCCCCAGGAACCCCCTGGAACCCCTCAGAATCACCTGGACCCCTCAGGACCCCAGAAAACCCCTCAGGACCCCCAGGAATCCCCTCAGGAACCCCCAGGAATCCCCCCAGGGACCCCCTGGAACCCCTCAGGGTCACCTGGGCCCCCAGGACCCCCTGGAACCCCTCAGGACCCCCAGGAATCCCCCCAGGAACCCCCTGGAACCTCTCAGAATCACCTGGACCCCTCAGGACCCCCAGGAACCCCTCAGGAACCCCCTGGAACCCCTCAGAATCACCTGGACCCTCCAGGACCCCCTGGATCCCCTCCTCCATTCATACCTGGCCCCCCCAAGGTCACCTGGACCCCCCCAGGGACCCCCTGGAATTCCCCCAGTGCCCCCCCTCACCTTTTTCCCCCCAGACACACCTGGAATCCCCCAGGATCCCCCCCAAAGGGTCACCTGACCCCCCATGCACACTTGATCACCTCTGTCACCTGTCCCATTGCCACCTGTGTCACCTGTCACCTGTCTCAGTGTCACCTGTCCCATTGTCACCTGTGTCACCTGTCCCATTGTCACCTGTCCCCACTGTCACCTGTCCCTCTCTCAGCTGTCTCCATTGTCACCTGTGCCATTGTCACCAGTCCCATTGTCCTCTGTCCCATTGTCACCTGTGTCACCTGTCCCATTGTCACTTGTCTCACCTGTCCCCCATTGTCACCTGTCCCACTGTCACCTGTGCCATTGTCACCTGTCCCATTGTCACCTGTGTCACCTGTCCCATTGTCACTTGTCTCACCTGTCCCCCATTGTCACCTGTGTCACCAGTCCCATTGTCACCTGCCCCGCCTTTGTCACCTGTCCCATTGTCACCTGTCCCATTGTCACCTGTCTCATTGTTACCTGTCCCATTGCCACCAGTCTCACCTGTCACCTGTCTCAGTGTCACCTGTCCCATTGTCACCTGTGTCACCTGTCCCATTGTCACCAGTCCCATTGTCACCTGTGCCATTGTCACCTGTCCCAGTCTCACCTGTCCCATTGTCCCCTGTGTCACCTGTCCCCCCATTGTCCCCTGTCCCATGGTCCTGTGTCCCATTGTCACCTGTCCCACTGTCCCCTGTCCCATTGTCACCTGTCGTATTGTCACCTGTCCCATTGTACCATTGTCACCTGTGCCATTGTCATCTCTCGTATTGTCACCTGTCCCATTGTGCCATTGTCACCTGTGCCATTGTCACCTGTCGTATTGTCACCTGTCCCATTGTCCCATTGTCACCTGTCCCGTTGTCACCTGTCCATTGTCACCTGTGTTACCTGTCCCACCTGTGTCACCTGTCCCATTGTCACCTGTCACCCGTCCCCCCATTGTCCCCTGTGCCATTGTCACCTGTCCCAGTCTCACCGGTCCCATTGTCCCCTGTGCCATTGTCACCTGTCCCATTGTCCCATTGTCCCCTGTGTCACCTGTCCCATTGTCCCATGTCCCCCCATTGTCACCTGTCCATTGTCACTTGTGTCACCTGTCCCCCCATTGTCCCCTGTGCCATTATGACCTGTGTCCCCTGTGTCACCTGTGCCCCTGTCCTCTGTCCCATTGTCACCTGTCGTATTGTCACCTGTCCCATTGTCCCATTGTCACCTGTGCCATTGTCCCCTGTGCCATTGTCCCCTGTGTCACCTGTGCCCCTGTCCCCTGTCCCAGCTGTCCTATTGTCACCTGTGTCCCCTGTCCCATTGTCCCCTGTGTCACCTGTGCACTGTCCCCTGTCCCAGCTGTCCTATTGTCACCTGTGTCACCTGTCCCATTGTCCCATTGTCCCCTGTGTCACCTGTGCCCTGTCCCTGTCCCAGCTGTCGTACATCGCCGAGGATGAGAACGGGAAGATCGTCGGATACGTCCTGGCCAAGATGTGAGTGTGAGACCCCCCCCCAAATGTGGGACCCCCACCCCAATTCCTGCCCCTTTTGGGGGTCCCCAGGTGGATTTGGGGGAATTTTGGGGGTCCTTGGGTGGATTTGGGGAGGTTTGGGGGGTCCCCAGGTGGATCTGGGGGGTCCCCAGGTGGATTTGGGGGTCCCCAGGTGGATTTGGGGGAATTTCAGGGGTCCTTGGGTGGATTTGGGGAGTCCCCAGGTGGATCTGGGAGGATCTGGGGGGTCCCCAGGTGGATTTTGGGGGGATTTGGGGGGTCCTCAGGGGGATTTGGGGGAGTTGGGGGGTCCCTGGGGGGTTTTGGGGGGATTTGGGAGTCCCCAGATGGATTTGGGG
The DNA here is from genome assembly GCF_028769735.1 of Zonotrichia leucophrys gambelii. NCBI lineage: Eukaryota > Metazoa > Chordata > Aves > Passeriformes > Passerellidae > Zonotrichia > Zonotrichia leucophrys. The sequence continues at coordinate 1,542,831 of NW_026992239.1, forward strand.
GGGTCTCACCCCTGTGACCCCCCCATGTTCCCATAGGGAGGAAGACCCTGATGATGTCCCCCATGGTCACATCACATCCCTGGTGAGATTGGGAGGGGTCCTGGGGGGCTTTGGGGGGTTTTGGGGTCACCTGAGGGGTTTGGGGGGTCCTTGAGGGGTTTGGGGTCATCCTGGAGGGGTCTTTGGGGTGTTTGGGGGGTCTGGGGGGTTTTGGGGGGTCTGGGGGGATTTGGGGGGCTCCAAGGGGGCTTTTGGGGGGGTCCTGGAGGGGTTTGTGGGAGGTTCTGGGTGGGTTTGAAGGGGTCCTGGAAGGGTTTGGGGACTCATTGGGGCGTTTTGGGGGGGTTCTGGAGGGGTTTTGGGGTCACCTGAGGGTTTGAGGGGTTTGGGGGGCTCTGGGGGGTCCTGGGGCATTTTGGGGGGGTCCTGGAGGGGTTTGGGGTCACCTGAGGGTTTGATGGGCTCCTGGGGGGTTTTGGGGTGTCCTGAGGGGTTTGGGGGGTCCTGAGGGGTTTGGGGGGTCCTGGAGGGGTTTTGGGGTCACCTGAAGGTTTGGGGGGTCCTGGGGGGTTTGGAGGGCTCCAAAGGGGCTTTTGGGGGGGGTCCTGGAGGGGTTTGGGGAGGTTCTGGGTGGGTTTGAGGGGGTCCTGGGGGGGTTTTGGGGTCACCTGAGGGTTTGGGGGGC
>NW_026992239.1:1543580-1600103 GCF_028769735.1 Zonotrichia leucophrys gambelii
CCCCCAAAACTCCAAAATTTGGGATCTCTCCCCCCTTTTTTGGGCTCTCCCCCCTCTTTCCCCTCCTTTCTCCATTCCGGGTTTGGTTTTTGGGGGTGGGGGCTCCCCAAAATGGACTGGGGGAGGGGCTGGGCAGAATTTGGGGCGGGGGGCTCATTTTGGGGGGGCCTAACTCTGCTTTCTCTTCTCTTTCTCTCCTTTTTTTCCGTTTCTTTTTTTCCTTTTTTTTTCTCTTGTTTTTTTCTCCTTTTTTTGGAATTTTCCCCTCCCCCTCCCCCCCCAACCCAAGGGACCCCCCCGGGACCACCCCCCCTCCCCCCCCAGACCCGCAGCCCCCCGGGACCCTCGTGTGACCCCCCCCAAAATAAACCCTGCCCATGGGGGGGGGGGGCCCCAGCTTCGTTTTGGGGGTGGGGGAGGGGTCCCCAAAATCCAGGGTGGGGAAGGAGGGGGTCGCCAAAATCCTCCCCCCCCCCCCCCCCTGCTCCTGGCGAGCGGCTCTGTTTGGGGGGGGGGGGTCCCTGGGGGTGGGGGGGGGGGTTTGGGGGGGCCCCTGGGGGGGGCAATACAGGACCTGCTGCCAGCGCTGCCTCCGCCTCCTTTTTTGGGGGGAAATTCGGGGATTTTGGGGTTCCTGGGGGACTCAAAAGCTGAAAAATGTGGCGGGGGGGGTTTAATGTAAAATGGGAGGGGCTTTGTATGGTTCCTGTATAATTTGGGGGGGATTTAGGAGTCCTTAATAATTGGGGGGTCCTTGGGACCTTAAATAATTTGGGGGGGATATAATTTGAGGGGGGGTCTGTGGGGCTCCTGTGTAATTTTGGGGGGGGTCCTTAGGGATTTGGTGGGGGGATATAATTTGGGGTGGGGTCTTCGGGTTCCTTAAATAATTTGTGGGGGGGGGTCCTTGGGGTCCCTGAATAATTTGGGGTGAGGTCCCTATAGAAATTTGGGGGGGGGGATCTGTGGGACCTTTAATCATTTGGGGGGCTTGATATAATTTGGGGAGGGTCTGGGGGGGGTCCCTAAATAATTTGGGGTGGTGTCCTTGGGGCCCCTATAGAAATTTAGGGGGGGTGGTCTATGGGACCTTAAATCATTTGGGGTGGGGTCCTTGGGGTCCCTTAATAATTTGGGGAGGTCCTTGGGGTCCCTGAATAATTTGTGGGGGTTGATGGACCCCTGTATAATTTGTGGGGGGGTCCTTACAGAGCCCTCCCAGAAGGTTAAGCCACGCCCACTTTTTACGGGACCACGCCCTTTTGAGCGCAGAATAAAACCAGCACTACGAGGCCACGCCCCAAAGCGGGACCACGCCCCCAAACAAAGCCTCGCCCCCTGGCCCCACATCTCCCCAGCGGCGGGCGTGGCCAATCAATGCCCGGCAGAAGCGGGCGGGTCTCGTTCCTATTGGCCGACCTTGAGCCGCCGCGCTCCTATTGGTCGCGGGGGCGGCGTGGGGGCGGGGCGAGGCGCGGCGCGGCGCGCGGCGGCGGCGGGCGCGGGAGAGGCCCGGGAGCGAGAGCAGCGCGGGAGCGGCTGAGGTGAGCGGGGCCGGGAGCGCGCCGGGGTTGGGGCTCACCGGGATCCGCGACCGGGGGAGAGCCGAGACCGCTCTGCGCGGGGCCGGAGAGCGCGGGGGAACCGCGGGGGATTCGTGGGGAGGCGCAGACGGTGTTGCTGTCGCCGTTCTCCGTTCGGGCCTTGCCGGGCCGCGCTCCGCTCACCGCTGCCATCCCCTCGTGTTCTCCCTCCCCACAGGGGCGCTGTTGCCATGGAGACGAGCGCGCACCCCTATTGGCCGCGCGCGCTGGCGTTGCCGGGTTACGTGGCGGGCGCGCGGCCCGGCTGGCAGTGCGCAGGCGCGGTGGCGGCGGCGGCGGCGGTGCTGTTCGCGCTGGGCTGGGCCCTGGGCGGGACCGGGGGCGGGACCAAGGGCGGAGCCAAGGGCGTGGCCAAACGAAGTCCCGCCCGCCGGCTGGTCCTGGGCTGGTTCCTGGTGTGCGCCGGCATCCACGGGGTCCTGGAAGGATATTTCAGCCTCCGGCACCGGGAGCTGCCCGCCGACACCGGGCTGCTGGCCGACGTCTGTGAGCACCCGCGGGGGGCGCTGGGCTGGGCGGGGGTCGCTGGGGAGGGGTCCCGAGGGGAGCAGGGGGCACTGGGCACGTGGGGAGGGGTCCCAAGGGCATCTGCGGGTTCCCTGGGGCATTTGGGGGTGTCTGGATATGTGGGGAGGGGTCCCAAGGGCATCAGGGGGCACTGGAGGGGCACTGGGCACATGGGAAGGGGTCCCTGGGGCATCTGAGGGGTCCCTGGTCATGTGGGGAGGGGTCCCTGGATATGTGGGGAGAGGTCCCTAGGGCATCTGGGGGGTCCCTGGATATGTGGGGAGGGTCCCTGGGTATCTGGGGGTCCGTGGATATGTGGGGAGAGGTCCCTAGGGCATCTGGGGGGTCCCTGGGATATGTGGGGAGGGGTCCCTGGGGTATCTGGGGGGTCCCTGGGATATGTGGGGAGGGGTCCCTGGGGCATCTGGGGGTCCGTGGATATGTGGGGAGGGGTCCCTGAGATATCTGGGGGTCTCTGGGCAGGTGGGCAGGGGCACAGCCGGGTGCTGGGGGTCCCCTGTCCCCCCGCTAACCCGAAGCCCCCTCCCCAAATTGCAGGGAAGGAATACGCCAAGGCCGACAGCCGCTACATGACGTGAGTTGGGGACATTGGGGACAGCAGAGAGGGGGTGGCCGTGTCCCCGGTGTCCCCAGGTGACCCCTGTCCTCCCGCAGGAGCGATGACTTCACGGTTGCCATGGAGACGGTGACAGCCTGGGCCTGGGGTCCCCTGAGCTTCCTCACCTTCCTCGCCCTCCTGCGGCAGCACCCGGCCCGCTACATCCTGCAGCTCGTGGTGTCCCTGGGTATGGCACCTGTGTCACCTGTGTCACCTCCCCAGTGTCACCGTGTCACCTGTGTCACCATCCCAGTGTCCCTGTGTCACCTGTGTCACCTCCCCAGTGTCCCTGTGCACCATGTCACCTGTGTCAGCTCTGTCACCATCCCAGTGTCACCATCCCAGTGTCCCTGTGTCAGCTCTGTCACCATCCCAGTGTCACCTCCCCAGTGTCCCTGTGTCACCAATGTCACCTGTGTCAGCATGTCACCTGTGTCACCTCCCCAATGTCACCGTGTCACGTGTGTCACCTCCCCAGTGTCCCTCTGTCACCATGTCACCTGTGTCAGATCTGTCACCATCCCAGTGTCACCTGTGTCACCTCCCCAGTGTCACCGTGTCACCAGTGTCACCTGTGTCAGCATGTCACCTGTGTCACCTCCCTAGTGTCACCATCCCTGTGTCACTTGTGTCACCTGTGTCACCATCCCAGTGTCACCTATGTCACCTCCCCAGTGTCCCTGTGTCACCAATGTCACCTGTGTCACCATCCCTGTGTCAGCATGTCACCTGTCACCTGTGTCACTTCCCCAGTGTCACCATCCCTGTGTCACCTCCCCAGTGTCCCTGTGTCCCCATGTCACCAGTGTACCCATCCCTGTGTCACCATTGTTTTCAGTGTCACCAACGTCCCCATCCCCCTGTCCTCAGTGTCACCATCCCTGTCTCCCCATCCTCCTGTCCCCAGTGCACCCATTGTCCTGTGTCTCTGTGCCACCAGTGTCAACATTCTCCTGTCCCCTGTGTCCCCAATGTCCCCAGTGTCACCATCCCCCAGGCCTGTCCCTGTCCCCGGGCTGTCCCCATGTCCCTGTTGCTGTCCCTGATCCCTGTCCTTGTCCCCTCTGTCCCCAGGGCAACTGTACGGTGACATCCTGTACTTTGTTCTGGCTGTCCCCAAGCTGTCCCTGTCCCTAACTGTGTCCCTGTCTGTGTCCCTGTCTGTGTCCCTGTCTGTCCCTGTCCCCAGGCCAGCTGTACAGTGACATCCTGTACTTTGCCCTGGCTGTCCCCAAGCTGTCCCTGTCCCTAACTGTGTCCCTCTCTGTGTCCCTGTCTGTGTCCCTGTCTGTCCCTGTCCCCAGGCCAGCTGTACGGTGACATCCTGTACTGTCCCTGTCCCTAACCCTGTCCCTGTCTGTCCCTGTGTCCCCAAGCTGTCCCTAACCCTGTCCCTGTCCCCTCTGTCCCCAGGCAAGCTGTATAGTGACATCCTGTACTTTGCCCTGTCCCCAGGCTGTCCCTAACCTTGTCCTTGTCCCCTCTGTCCCCAGGCCAGCTGTACGGTGACATCCTGTACTGTCCCTGTCCCTAACTGTGTCCCTGTCTGTGTCCCCAGGCCAGCTGTACGGTGACATCCTGTACTGTCTCTGTCCCTAACTGTGTCCCTGTCTGTGTCCCCAGGCCAGCTGTACGGTGACATCCTGTACTGTCCCTAACCGTGTCCCTGTTTGTCCCTGTGTCCCCAGGCCAGCTGTACGGTGACATCCTGTACTGTCCCTAACTGTGTCCCTGTTTGTCCTGTGTCCCAGCCAGCTGTACGGTGACATCCTGTACTGTCCCTGTCCCTAACCCTGTCCCTGTGTCCCCAGGCCAGCTGTACGGTGACATCCTGTACTGTCCCTGTCCCTAGCTGTGTCCCTGTCTCTGTCCCCAGGCCAGCTGTACGGTGACATCCTGTACTGTCCCTAACCCTGTCCCTGTCTGTCCCTGTGTCCCCAGGCTGTCCCTAACCCTGTCCCTAACTGTGTCCCTCTCTGTCCCAGGCCAGCTGTACGGTGACATCCTGTACTGTCCTAACTGTGTCCCTGTCCCTCTGTCCCCAGGGCAGCTGTACGGTGACATCCTGTACTGTCCCTAACCCTGTCCCTGTCTGTGTCCCAGGCCAGCTGTACGGTCACATCCTGTACTGTCCTGTCCCTAACCCTGTCCCTGTCTGTGTCCCCAGGCCAGCTGTACGGTCACATCCTGTACTGTCCCTGTCCCTAACCCTGTCCCTGTCTGTGTCCCCAGGCCAGCTGTACGGTGACATCCTGTACTGTCCCTAACCGTGTCCCTGTCTGTGTCCCCAGGCCAGCTGTACGGTGACATCCTGTACTGTCCCTAACCCTGTTTCTGTTTGTCCCTGTGTCCCCAGGCCAGCTGTACGGTGACATCCTGTACTTCGCCACGGAGGCGCGGGCGGGCTGGGCTCACAGCGACCCCCACCCCTTTTATTTCTGGGGTTACTTCGTGGGGCTCAACGGGCTCTGGGTGCTCGTGCCCGCCCTGCTGATGCTGGATGCCAGCCGGGAGCTGGCGCGGGCACAGCGCGGGCACGACCGGCCCCGGCACAAGGCTCACTGAGGGGGAGGGGGGAGAGACCCCCGGGACCCCCTCATGGACTGAGAAAGCCCCCCAGGGGTGAGAGACCCCCCCCATGGACTGAGAGACCCCCAGGACCCCCCCAGGGCTGAGGGAGCCCCCCACGACCAAACCCAACACAAGGCTCACTGAGGGGGGGACACCCAGAGACCCCCGGGACCCCCCTGAGCTGGGAGACCCCCCCCCATGGACTGAGAGACCCCGGGACCCCCTCTTGGGCTGAGGGAGCCCCCCACGACCGACCCCGGCACAAGGCACACTGAGGGGTGGACACCCAGAGACCCCTGGGACCCCCCCATAGACTGAGAGACCCCCCCCCCATGGACCCCCAGGGCTGAGGGAACCCCCCACGACCGGCCCTGACACAAGGCTCACTGAGGGGGGGGAGAGACCCCCGGGACCCCCCCATGGACTGAGAAAGCCCCCCAGGGGTGAGAGACCCCCCCCATGGACTGAGAGACCCCCAGGGCTGAGGGAGCCCCCAATGACCGACCCCGACCCAAGGCATATTGAGGGGTGGGGGAGAGACCCCCGGGACCCCCCCATGGACTGAGAGACCCCCGGGACCCCCTCATGGACCGAGAGACCCCCCATGACCGGCCCCGACCCAAGGCGCACTGAGGGGGGGGGGAAGAGACCCCCAGAGACCCCCGGGATCCCCCCATGGACTGAGAAAGCCCCCCAGGGGTGAGAGACCCCCCCCATGGACTGAGAGACCCCCATGGACTGAGAGAGCCCCCAATGACCGGCCCCGACACAAGGCTCACTGAGGGGGGGGGGAGAGACCCCCGGGACCCCCCCATGGACTGAGGGACCCCCATGGACCCCATGGACTGAGAGAGCCCCCAACGACCGGCCCCAACCCAAGGCACATTAAGAGGGGGGGAAAGAGACCCCCAGAGACCCCCGGGACCCCCCCATGGATTGAGAACTCCCCCCATGGACCCCTTGGGCTGAGGGAGCCCCCAACGACCAACCCTGACCCAAGGCTCACTGAGGGGGGGGGGGAGAGACCCCCGGGACCCCCCCATGGACTGAGAAAGCCCCCAATGACCAGCCCCGACCCAAGGCATATTGAGGGGGGGGAGAGACCCCCCGGGACCCCCCCATGGATTGAGAACTCCCCCCATGGACCCCTTGGGCTGAGGGAACACCCAAAACCGGCCCCAACCCAAGGCACATTGAGGAGGGGGACACCCAGAGACCCCCAGGTGTGAGGGACCCCCCCCTCATAGCCTGAGACCCCCCCCCCCACAACGGAGGGTTCAGCACTGAGAGGGTCCTGGAGGGGAATTTTGGGACCCCCCCCCAACCTCAGAGACCCCTCCCAAGTGAGGGTTCAGGTCCTGGAAGGGAATTTTGGGACCCCCCAAAAGCTCAGGGAGAGCAGCTGGAGCCCCCCCCACCCCGTGTTTCCCATGGGGGTCTCAGCCTCGTTTTGGGGGTCCCCCTCTCCTTTTTGGGGGTCAACTTCTCGATTTTGGGGGGTCTCAGCCGCATTTTTGGGGGTGTGCCATTTTTGGGGGATGTTCCTCGTTCCTGGGGGGCAGGGATGGATTTTAATAAAGGAGCTGGAAATGGAGCTCAGGTCTGTTTTTTGGGGGGGGATTTGGGGGTCCTGAGGGGTCTTAGGGAAGTCCTGTGAGTTTTGGGGGGTCATGGTGGATTATAGGGGGGGGGTCCTGACAGGTTTTGGAGGGGTCCTGGGCGATTTTGGGGGATCCTTTTGGGTTTTTGGGAGGTCCTGGGTGGTGCTGGGGAGTCGTGGAGGGGTTTGTGGGGTTCTGGAGGGTTTTGGGAGGGTCCAGAGAAGTTTGGGGGCATCCTGGTGGGTTTTGGAGGGTCCTGAGAGGATCTGGGGGAGTCCTGAGGGGTTTTGGGGGGTCCTGAGGGGTTTTTGGAAGATCGGAGCACGCGGGAGGGCGGGAAGGGGCGGGGGTTTACGGAAGATTGACAGGTGGTGGGTGGGGTGACGACGGGGCGGTGCTCCTATCCTCGGCTCCGCCCCTGCCGCCCCGAGCCAATAGGAAATTAGGTCGCTTGCTGCAGCCAATAAGAAGGCGATGCGGGCGGGGTTAAGACGCGCACCAATCAGCGCTCGGCGTTTCCTCGCTGCTCCCTCCTACTAATGATTGACGTGCCACCACCCAATCAACGCTCACGTTTACGCCGAACCTCTCCTTCCCCCTCCGCTTAACCGACACCTCCCCCAGCCAATCATCGCTCCTTTCCCTCCCCCAAACCCAACCAATCACCTCCCTCCCTCCCCGCCTCACCCAATCCCCGCTCTCCCCCTCCATCACCATGGCAACACCCATCCCGCCTCCCCCTCACCGAGGCGCAGAGACGAAAGGCGGGACTTCCTCCGCTCTCTCAGCCAATCACAGCTCTCCCCTTCCTCCGCCAGCCAATGGCGCGGCGCGGCGCGGGCGAGGCGGAAGCGCGCGCGGGGTCGGAGGTCGCGGCTGTTGATGTTGACACGGCCCCGGCGGCCGCAGCGCCCGCGGCCCCTCAGCGCCGGGGGCGCCCCCGAGCCCCGCGGCGCCCCCCGAGCCCCGCGGCGCGCCCGCGCCCCATGCGCGCCCCGCCATGACCATCCTCCCCAAGAAAAAGCCGGTCCCGGCTCCCGACGGTGATGGCGATTCCGGCCCTGACGCGGGGCCCGAGCGCGGAGCGGACGCGGGGCCCGAGCGAGGCCCCGGAGGCGTCGGCGAACCCGGCGGGCCCGGCGTGGGGGGGCCGCGGCCTCGCGCCTCTCCGCCGCCGCCGCTGCGGGGCTGGGCCGGGCTGCCCGGTGCCGCCGGTTCTCCTCCTCCCGCCGGGCCCGGCTCCGGTAGCGGCGGGCCCGGTTCCGCCGACGGCCCCGCGGCGCTGCTGGGGCTGGAGGCGGCGGCGCTGGGGCTGCCCGAGCCCCGCGGGCCCGGCTGCGGCGGCGGAGCCGGGGGAGGCCCCGGGCACAGCAAGCGGCGGCGGCGAGGAGGGGCCGGGCCCAGCGCGGGCCCCGCGGGCTCCGGCCCCGGCGGGATCGGGCTCGGGATGGGGCTGGGACCCCCCGGCTGCGGCAGCCCCGGGCCCGACGAGGCGGGAGGCGGCTACAACAGCGAGGATGAGTACGAGGCGGGAAGGGTGGAGATGGACCCGGCCACCGCCGAGCAGGTGCGGGGACAAACGGGGGGACACCGGGGGGACATCAGGGGGACACTGGGGAGGACCTGGGGTACAGTGAGAGGGGATCAGGGGACACCGGGGGGGACAATGAGGGGATATCAGGGGACACCGGGGACGGCGTGGGGACACCGGGGGGACAGCGAGGAACACCAAGGGGGCACCGGGGACACTGGGGATGACTTGGGGGACAGTGAGAGGGCACCAGGGGACACTGAGGGACAGCGAGGGGATATCAGGGGACACTGGGGGGCATCCGGAGAGGACCTGGGGGGACAGCGAGGGGACATTCGGGGCCATCTGGGGACACCGAAGGGCACCAAGGGACACCGGGGGGGGACAGCGGGGACACTGGAGAGGACCTGGGGGCACCGGGGGACACTGGGGGGAAACCAAGGGGACATCAGGGGACACCAGGGACGGTGTGGGAACACCAGGGGGACATCAGAGAGCGCTGGGAGACACTGGGGGGACATCAGGGGACACTTGGGGGACAAAATGAGCACTTGGGGGGACAGGGAGGGACACCAGGGGCATCTGGGGACACTGAGGGGCACCGAGGGACACCGTGGGGACACTGGGGAGGATCTGGGGACCAATGAGAGGGGACCGGGGGACACTGAGGGACAGCGGGGGAAATTGGGGGACACCAGGGGGACAGCGAGGGGCATCCAGGGACCCTGGAGAGGAGCTGGGGGACATCTGGGGACACTGAGGGACAGCGAGGGGACATCAGGGGACACTGGGGGGACAAGATGAGCACTTGGGGGGACAGCGAGTGACACCAGGGGACTTTGGGGACACTGGAGAGACCCTGGGGAAGCAGCCAGGGGGGACCAGGGGACACTGAGGGACAGCGAGGGACACTGGGGGGAACCAAGGGGACGTCAGGGGACACTGGGGGGCCCTGGGGACACTGAGGGGGACATAGGGACAGTGAGAGGGGACCAGGGGACACTGGGGGGAACCAAGGGGACATCAGGGGACACTGGGGGGACACCAGGGACAGTGTGGGGACAGTGAGGGGACATTGGGGGGCACCACGGGGACACTGGAGGGACATCAGGGTGACAGCAGGGGACACTGAGGGACAGAGGGGGACAGCGAGGGATTCTGGGGGAAACCAGGGGGACATCGGGGACACCGGGGACAGTGTGGGGACAATGGGGACACCGTGGGGGCATTTGAGGACACCAGGAATTATTGGGGGAGACCAGGGGGACATCAGGGGACACTGTGGGGGACAAAATGAGCACCTGGGGGCATCTGGGGACACTGAGGGGCCCTGGGGACACTGAGGGGGACATAGGGACAGTGAGAGGGGACCAGGGGACACTGGGGGGAACCAAGGGGACATCAGGGGATTTTGGGGGGACACCAGGGACAGTGTGGGGACAGTGAGGGGACATTGGGGGACACCGGGGGGGGCATCTGGGGACACTGAGGGGCATTGGGGGGCACCACGGGGGACACTGGAGGGACATCAGGGTGACAGCAGGGGACACTGAGGGACAGAGGGGGACAGCGAGGGACTCTGGGGGGAAACCAGGGGGACATCAGGGGACACTGGGGGACAAAATGAGCACTGGGGGCATCTGGGGACACTGAGGGGCCCTGGGGACACTGAGGGGGACATAGGGACAGTGAGAGGGGACCAGGGGACACTGGGGGGAACCAAGGGGACATCAGGGGACACTGGGGGGACACCGGGGACAGTGTGGGGACAATGGGGGACACCAGGGGGGCACCACGGGGGACACTGGAGGGACATCAGGGTGACAGCAGGGGACACTGAGGGACAGAGGGGGACAGCGAGGGACTCTGGGGGAAACCAGGGGGACACCAGGGACAGTGTGGGGGTATCTGGGGACGCCGGGAATTATTGGGGGAGGCCAGGGGGACATCAGGGGACACTGGGGGACAAAATGAGCACCTGGGGGGGACAGTGAGGGGCACTGAGGGCATCTGGGGACACTGAGGGACAGCAAGGGGACACTGTGGGGGACAAAATGAGCACCTGGGGGCATCTGGGGACACTGAGGGGACCAGGGGACACTGAGGGACAGTGGGGAGGCACTGAGGGGACATTGGGGGGACAGCAAGGGACGTTGGGGGACACTGGGGGACATTGAAGGGAAACCACAGGGACATTGGGGGTACAGCAAGGGACATCAGGTGGCACCTGGGGACATTGGGGGACACAGGAGACGTCAGGGGGACAGTGGGGGGACAGCAGGGGACACTTGGGGACATTGGGGGGCCACGAGGGACCTGCCAGGGTTCGCTGTCCCCGCGTTGTCGCGCTGTTAGGACCCCTCCAAAACCCACCAGGACCCTCAAAACCCCCCTCAGGACCCCCCAAAAATCCCTCAGGACCCCTCAATACCCCTCTGATTCCCCCCCCCCCCACAGCTGGGTACTGCCCTCGCTGTTTTCCAATTGTGTGTCCCCACTGGACCTCTGTCCCCCAATTCTGACACCCCCCCCCCACCACACCTTTCCCTGTGGCTGGACCCCTCCACATTCCCAAAGGTGTCCCACTTGTGACACCCAGAACCTCTGTCCCCCTTTTCTGGGACCCCAGGACCCCCAAACCCCTCTCAGGACCCCACCCCAAACCACCAGGACCCCAAAACCCTCAGGACCCCCCAATACCCCCAGGACCCCCAAACCCTCAGGACCCCCCCCATTTCCCCCTTGTGACCCCCCCATACCCCTGGTACCCATCCTCAGCCCCCACCACAATCCGAACCCCCTCCAAACCTGACCCCCAAGAACCCCCAGGACCCTCAAACCCCCCCAGGACCCCCAAAACCCCTCAGGACCCCAAACCCCCCTGTTTCCCATACCCCTAGACCCAACCCTTTAGTGCCCCTGGTGTCCACTCCCACCCATCCTCTGAGGGACCCCTCCAGACCCCAAGGCGACCCCCCATTGACCCCCCCCATCCCCTGATGACCCCCAACCCGTCAAAGGACCCCCCCAGCCCCAAAGGACCCCCCTGAACCCCCCTTTTTCTCCTCTTTCCCCCCTTTGTGACCCCAACCCCTCATCCCCTGTGGGTTTTTCATCTCCCAGCCCCCCCGTGCCCCCTCCCAATGACCCCAGGGACCCCTCAGGACCCCCCAAATGCCCCGAGGAACCCCAGGACCCCACAAAGGACCCCCAGCCCAAAAAAAACCCTAAAACCCTTTTTTTCTCCCTTTTGTGATCCCAACCCCTCATCCCCTGTGGGTTTTTCATCTCCCAACCCCCCCATGCCCCCTCCCAATGACCCCAGGGCCCCCCCAGGACCCCCCCAAGTCCCCAAAGACTCCCCACCTCAAAGGACTCCCCCCAGCCCCAAAAATCCCCCCCTGAACGCCCCTTTTTCTCTGTTTTCCCCCCTTTGTCACCCCAACCCCTCATCCCCTGTGATTCCCTCAGCTCTCCCCAATCTCATACCCCCCCAAATGCCCCCCAATAACCCCAGGACCCCCAATCAAAGGACCCCCCAGGACCCCCCCATTTTTCTCCCCTTTGTGACCTCCACTCCTCATCCTCTGTGGCTCCCTCAGCTCCCCCCATCTCATATCCCCCCAATGACCCAAGGACCCCCGAGGGACCCCCCAAGACCCCCAAAGGATCCCCCAAGGACCCCCAGGACTCCCCCATTTTTGTCCTCTTCGCTCTCACTTTGATCACCCCAAACCCTCATTCCCCTGTGGTCCCATAACTCCCCCAATCTCAAATCACCCCAAATCTCAAAATCACCCCCAAGACCCAGAACCCCAAGACTCCCCAAGGACCCCCCAAAGACCCCCAGGACCCCCCCAAAGACCCCCGTGCCCCCCCCGAGCCCGGCTGTGTCTCCAGCAGGAGCACCGGTTCGAGAAGGCTCTGCGGGAGAAGAAAGGCTTCATCATCAAACGCATGAAGGAGGACGGGGCCTGCCTGTTCCGGGCCGTGGGTGAGCCCCAAAAACACCCCAAAAATTCCCCAAAAATCCCCCAAAAAATTTCCCAAAAACACCCGAAAAATCTCCCAAAATCACCCCCAAAAAAACCTAAAATCACCCCAAAAACCTCCCAAAATCACCCCAAAAATTAACCGAAAATCACCCCAAAATTATCTCCAAAATAACCACAAAAAAACCACAAAATCACACCAAAAAATCTCCCAAATCACCCCAAAATAACACACCCAAAACCACACCTAAAATTCTCCAAAATCACCCCAAAATTATTCCAAAATCACCCCAAAAAACCCACAAAATCCACCCAAAAAATCCCCAAAATCCCCCCAAAAAAAAACACCCAAAACTCCCAAAATCACCCCAAAAATCACCCAAAATCCCCCAAAAAAATTCACTCCAAAAATCCCCAAAATCATCACCCCCCAAAAAAACCAAAAATGCCCAAAAATCCCCCAAAATCCCCAAAATCCCCCAAAAATACCCCAACCCCCCAACCTTCAAAATACCCCAAAAAACCCCTAAATCACCCCAAAAACAACCCCAAATCCCCAAATCTAAATCACCCCCAACACCCCAAAAATCCCCCAAATCACCCCCAAAATCCTCAATCACTCAAACCCCCCAAGATCGGCCATGCACCCTTAATACCCCCAATACACCCCCTGTGTGTCCCCCCCGCAGCTGATCAGGTGTACGGAGACCGAATGGTGGGGGAAATGCATGGACTCGTAGGGACGAGGACTGGGTGGGGGGAGGATTGGGGGACGAGGACTGGAGGGGACTGATGGACTGAGGCCCTGGTGACTGGGACTGTGTGGGGGTGGGAGGACTGATGATGGAGGGATGGACGGATGGGGGACTGGACGGATGGGGGATGGGGACTGAGACCGTTGGACTGAGACACGGGGTGGACTGGATGGGGATTGGGGGACTGGGAGGGGAACTGGAAGCATGGAGGGACTGGGAGGGAGATGACTGGGATGGGCACTGGGGACTGGAGACTGGGATGCACTGGGAGATGGGAGATTGGGGAGGGACTGGGAGGGTGCTCAGAACCCTGGGGGGGACCTGGCCACTGTTCCCTCCCTTGTCCCCCAGTGTCCCCAAGGCTCCCCCAGTGTGTCCCCAGTGTCCCCGTGGTTCTGTGTCCTTTCCTGCCACTGTCCCCACCTGTCCCCAATGTGTCCCCAGCGTGTCACCTGTCCCCAGGTGAAGACCGTGATGAGTTCTCAATCGATGTCCCCAGCTCTCCCAATGTCCCTGGTGCTGTGTCCGTCCCCAGCCTGTCCCTGTGCCCCTTGACTGTCCCCTGTGTCCCCAACCTGTCCCCAGCCTGTCCCCCGTGTCCCTGACGTGTCCCCTGTGTCCCCAGATACAGAACACCGATTATTTGTCCAGCTTGGTGTCCCCAGTGTGTCCCCAATGGTGCTGTGGCTGCCCCCAGTGTGTCCCCAGGGCTCTCCCATTCCTGTCCCCAGCCTGTCCCTGATGTGTCCCCTGTGTCCCCAACCTGTCCCCAACCTGTCCCCAGTGTCCCTGACGTGTCCCCTGTGTCCCCAGATGAAGAACGCCGATTGTTTCTCCAACTCAGTGTCCCCAGGGCTCTCCCAGCCTGTCCCCAGTGGTGCTGTGCCTGTCCCCAGCCTGTCCCCAACCTGTCCCCTGTGTCCCCAGCCTGTCCCCAGCCTGTCCCCTGTGTCCCCAACCTGTCCCTGTGTCCCCAATAGACCCATTATTTCCCCAATTGTCCGGTCACGATTTCCCCGTATCACCCAACGCTAGTACCCCAGCCTGGTCCCTGAGTTCAGCCTGCCCCAGTCTGTCCAACCGGCCCTGGAGTCCCCATACTGTCACTGGTCCAGACTGGAGAATGCGAGCACTGGGCAACTGGTGCCCATGGAGGGTCCCCGGGTCTAGGGTCCCTCAGCCTGTACCCAGTGCTGGCCGTGTGTCCCAGCCTGTCCCCAGGCCTGTCCCCTGTGTCCCTGGATGGTCCTGTGGTCACCGAGGCGCTGTCCCTGAACGGTCCCTGTGTGCCCAGATGAAGACTGTGCGAAGTCCCAGACTGGTGTCCCTGGTCAATGTCGCAGGGGTCCCTCAGCCTGTCCCAGGGTGCTGTATCTAGTCCCCTGCCCCAAGGCACTGTCCCTGGTGCCCACCTGTCCCACTGATCCCCTGGTGCCCCTGTTGGATCTTGTGTCCCAGTGCCGTGTCCCAGCCTGTGACCCATTCCCAACCTGTCCCCTGTGTCCCCAGATGAAGAACGCCGATTATTTCTCCAATTACGTCACGGAGGATTTCACCACCTACATCAACCGCAAGCGCAAGAGCACCTGCCACGGGAACCACATCGAGATGCAGGCCATGGCCGAGATGTACAACCGGCCCGTCGAGGTCTACCAGTACGGCACTGGTGAGACTGGGATGGACTGGGAGCACTGGGATGGACTGGGAGCACTGGGGAGGGGTCCCCTGGGTGCTGGGGAGGGGTCCCTGAGGGGCCATGGGAACCACAGGCCATGGCCGAGATGTACAACCGGCCCATCGAGGTCTACCAGTACGGCACTGGTGAGACTGGGATGGACTGGGAGCACTGGGGAGGGGTCCCTGAGGAGCCATGAGGGACCCAGAGCGATGGGGAGCTGTGGGGAAGGGTCCCTGAGGAACCTCTGGGCACTGGGATCAATGGGGAGGGGTCCCTGAGGAACTGGGAGCACTGGGGAGGGGTCCCATGGGCGCTGGGGTTATTGGGGAGGGGTCCCTGAGGAACTGGGATCAATGGGGAGGGGTCCAAGGTGCCATTCTGGAGGTCCCAGTTGGATTTTTGGGTGTCCCAGCTGGATTTTTGGGTGTCCCAGGTGCTGTTTTGGGGTCCCAGGTGGATTTTTTGAGGATCCCATCCAAATTTTCGGGGATCCCATCTGATTTTTTTTTTTTTTTTTTTTTTGATCCCATCTGGATTTTTGTGGTCCTATCTGGTTTTTTTTTTTTGAGGTTCCCATCTGGATTTTTTGGGGATCCCATCTGGTTTTTTTTGGAATCCCATCTGGAATTTTTGGGATCCCATCTGGAATTTTGGGGATCCCGTCTGTTCTTTTTTGGGATCCCATCTGGAATTTTGGGGATCCCATCTGTTCTTTTTTGGGATCCCATCTGGAATTTTGGGGATCCCACCCGTATTTGTGAAATCCCATCTGTACTTTTTTGGATCCTATCTAGATTTCAGGGGGTCGCAGGCAGTTTTTTAGGATCCCAGCCGTTGTTTCCAGGATTTCACCTGGATTTTTGGGGTGCCATTTGTATTTGGGGTCCCATGTGTATTTTGAGATCCCATCTGTATTTTTGGGGTGCTCTGTGTTATTTTGGGGTCCCATTTGGGTTTTCTGGGTGCCACGTGTATTTTGGGGTCCCGTCTGTTTTTGCGAGATCCCATCTGGATTTTTGGGGATCCTATGTGGCTTTTTTGGGGATCCCAGTCAATTTTTTAGGATTCCAGGTATTTTCTCAATGATTTAATCTGTATTTTTGGGGTGCTGTGTGTTATTTTGGGGTCCCATCTGGATTTTTTGGGTGCCACATGTGTTTTGGGGTCCCGTCTGTTTTTGCGAGATCCCATCTGGATTTTTCGGATCCCATCTGGATTTTTGGGGATCCTATGTGGCTTTTTGGGGGATCCCAGTCAGTTTTTTATGCTCCCAGCTATTTTCTCAGTGATTTAATCTGTATTTTTGGGGTGCTGTGTGTTATTTTGGGGTCCCATTTGGGTTTTTTGGGTGCCACGTCTGTTTTGGGGTCCCGTCTGTTTTTGCGAGATCCCATCTGGATTTTTCGGATCCCATCTGGATTTTTCGGATCCTGTCTGGATTTCCGGGGCTCCCAGTCAGTTTTTTAGGATTCCAGCTATTTTCCCAATGATTTAACCTGTATTTTTGGGGTGCTGTGTGTTATTTTGGGGTCCCATCTGGATTTTCTGGGTGCCACGTGTATTTTGGGGTCCCGTCTGTTTTTGCGAGATCCCATCTGGATTTTTCGGATCCCATCTGGATTTTTGGGGATCCTATGTGGCTTTTTGGGGATCCCAGGCAGTTTTTTAGGCTCCCAGCTATTTTTTCAAGGCTCTCATCTGTATTTTTGGGGTGCTGTGTGTTATTTTGGGGTCCCATCTGGATTTTTTGGGTGCCACGTGTATTTTGGGGTCCCGTCTATTTTTGCGAGATCCCATCTGGATTTTTGGGGATCCTATGTGGGTTTTTTAGGCTCCCAGCTATTTTCTCAATGATTTAATCTGTATTTTTGGGGTGCTGTGTGTTATTTTGGGGTCCCATTTGGGTTTCCTGGGTGCCACGTGTATTTTGAGGTCCCGTCTGTATTTTGAGGTCCCGTCTGTTTTTGTGAGATCCCATCTGGATTTTTCGGATCCCATCTGGATTTTTGGGGATCCTATCTGGATTTCTGGGGCTCCCAGGCAGTTTTTTAGGATCCCAGGTATTTTTTTCAAGGCTCTCATCTGTATTTTTGGGGTGCTGTGTGTTATTTTGGGGTCCCATTTGGGTTTTTTGGGTGCCGCGTGTATTTTGGTGTCCCGTCTGTTTTTGCGAGATCCCATCTGGATTTTTCGGATCCCATCTGGATTTTTCGGATCCTGTCTGGATTTCCGGGGCTCCCAGTCAGTTTTTTAGGATTCCAGCTATTTTCCCAATGATTTAACCTGTATTTTTGGGGTGCTGTGTGTTATTTTGGGGTCCCATCTGGATTTCCTGGGTGCCACATGTGTTTTGGGGTCCCGTCTGTTTTTGTGAGATCCCATCTGGATTTTTGGGGATCCCATGTAGCTTTTTGGGGATCCCAGTCAGTTTTTTAGGATCCCAGGTGTTTTTTCAAGGCTCTCATCTGTATTTTTGGGGTGCTGTGTGTTATTTTGGGGTCCCATCTGGATTTTCTGGGTGCCACGTGTATTTTGGGGTCCCGTCTGTTTTGCGAGATCCCATCTGGATTTTTTGGATCCTATCTGGATTTCCGGGGCTCCAGTCAATTTTTTAGGCTCCAGCTATTTTTCCATGATTTTAATCTGTATTTTTGGGGTGCTGTTTGTGTTATTTTGGGGTCCCATCTGGATTTTCTGGGTGCCACGTGTATTTTGAGGTCCCGTCTGTTTTTGCGAGATCCCATCTGGATTTTTGGGGATCCTATCTGGATTTTTCGGATCCCATCTAGATTTTTCGGATCCCATCTGGATTTTTTGGGATCCTATGTGGCTTTTTGGGGATCCCAGGCAGTTTTTTAGGCTCCCAGCTATTTTCTCAATGATTTAATCTGTATTTTTGGGGTGCTGTGTGTTATTTTTGGGGTCCCATCCGGATTTTCTGGGTGCCACGTGTGTTTTGGGGTCCTGCCTGTTTTTGCGAGATCCCATCTGGATTTTTGGGGATCCTATGTGGCTTTTTGGGGATCCCAGTCAGTTTTTTAGGCTCCCAGCTATTTTCTCAATGATTTAATCTGTATTTTTGGGGTGCTGTGTGTTATTTTGGGGTCCCATTTGGGTTTTTTGGGTGCCACGTGTATTTTGAGGTCCCGTCTGTTTTTGCGAGATCCCATCTGGATTTTTGGGGATCCTATGTGGCTTTTTGGGTTTTTTAGGCTTCCAGGTATTTTCTCAATGATTTAATCTGTATTTTTGGGGTGCTGTGTGTTCTTTTTGGGGTGCCCAGAGCCCATCAACACGTTCCACGGCATCCAGCACAACGAGGACGAGCCCATCCGGGTCAGCTACCACCGCAACATCCACTACAACTCCGTGGTGAACCCCAACAAGGCGACCATCGGCGTGGGGCTGGGGCTGCCCTCCTTCAAACCGGGGGTACGGCACAGGGGGACCCCGAAATTGGGGTCTGGGGGCTTGATTTGGGGGGTGGTGTATCTTCCTGTGCCCCTTTCTGTGGGGCTGGGGCTGCCCTCCTTCAAACCGGGGGTAAATGGGGTGGGGACCCCAAAATTGGGGTCTGGGGTGTCTGATTTAGGGGGTGGGACCCCAAGATTGGGGTCTGGGGACCCTCCCTGAGCCCCCCATTCCATCCCCGAGCCCCCTTTCTGTGGGGCTGGGGCTGCCCTCAATGAAACCGGGGGTAAATGGGGGGGACCCCGAAATTGGGGTCTGGGGACCCTCCCTGAGCCCCCTTTCTGTGGGGCTGGGGCTGCCCTCAATCAAACCGGGGGTACGGGACAGGGGGGACCCCGAAATTGGGGTCTGGGGACCCTCCCTGAGCCCCCCATTCCATCCCTGAGCCCCCTTTCTGTGGGGCTGGGGCTGCCCTCAATCAAACCGGGGGTACAGGACAGGGGGGACCCCGAAATTGGGGTCTGGGGACCCTCCCTGAGCCCCCTTTCTGTGGGGCTGCCATCAATCAAACTGGGGGTAAATGGAGGGACCCCAAAATTGGGGTCTGGGGGCTTGATTTGGGGGGGGTGGGACCCTCCCTGAGCCCCCTTTCTGTGGGGCTGGGGCTGCCCTCCTTCAAACCAGGGGTACGGCACAGGGGGACCCCGAAATTGGGGTCTGGGGGATTGATTTGGGGGGGTGTGACCCTCCCTGAGCCCCCTTTCTGTGGGGCTGGGGCTGCCCTCCTTCAAACCGGGGTACGTGGGTGGGGACCCCAATTTGGTGTCTGGGGTGTCTGATTTAGGGGTGGGACCCCAAATTGGGGTCTGGGGTGTCTGATTTAGGGGGTGGGACCCCAAGATTGGGGTCTGGGACCCTCCTGAGCCCCCATTCCATCCTGAGCCCCCTTTCTGTGGGGCTGGGGCTGCCATCAATCAAACCAGGGGTACGTGGGGTGGGGACCCCGAAATTGGGGTCTGGGGGCTTGATTTGGGGGGGGTGTGACCCTCCCTGAGCCCCCTTTCTGTGGGGCTGGGGCTGCCCTCAATCAAACCGGGGGTACAGGACAGGGGGGACCCCCAATTTGGGGTCTGGGGTGTCTGATTTAGGGGGTGGGACCCCAAAATTGGGGTCTGGGGACCCTCCCTGAGCCCCCTTTCTGTGGGGCTGGGGCTGCCCTCAATCAAACTGGGGGTACAGATGGGGGGACCCCCAATTTGGGGTCTGGGGTGTCTGATTTAGGGGTGGACCCAAGATGGGTCTGGGACCTCCTGAGCCCCCTTTCATGGGGCTGGGGCTGCCCTCAATCAAAACCGGGGGTACGTGGGTGGGGACCCGAAATTGGGGTCTGGGGCTTGATTTGGGGGATAGGACCCAATTTGAGGTCTGGGGACTTTGATTTGGGGGGTGGATCCCAAGTTTGGGGAGTGGGGACTGGACTTAGAGGTGGACCCTCGAGTTTGGGTGGCATCCTGAGTTTGGGGTCTGGGAATCTTGATTTGGGGGCTGGGGAGTCTGATTTGGGAGTAGGACCGAGTTTGGGGGTGGGACCCCAAGATTGGGGTCTGGGGACCCTCCCTGAGCCCCCCATTCCATCCCTGAGCCCCCTTTCTGTGGGGCTGGGGCTGACCTCAATCAAACCAGGGGTACGTGGGGTGGGGACCCCGAAATTGGGGTCTGGGGGCTTGATTTGGGGGTGTGACCTCCCTGAGCCCCCTTTCTGTGGGGCTGGGGCTGCCCTCCTTCAAACCAGGGGTACGCAATGGGTGGAACCCCGAAATCGGGGTCTGGGGTATCTGATTTAGGGGGTGGGACCCCAAGATTGGGGTCTGGGGACCCTCCCTGAGCCCCCTTTCTGTGGGGCTGGGGCTGCCCTCAATCAAACCAGGGGTAATGGGGGACCCGAAATTTGGGTCTGGGGACCCTCCTGAGTCCCCTTTCTGTGGGGCTGGGGCTGCCCTCAATCAAAGCGGGGTACGTGGGGTGGGGACCCCGAAATTGGGGTCTGGGGACCCTCCCTGAGCCCCCTTTCCATCCCTGAGCCCCTTTCTGTGGGCTGGGCTGCCCTCCTTCAAACCAGGGGTAAATGGGGGGGGGACCCTGAAATTGGGGTCTGGGGGCCTTGATTTGGGGGGTGGGACCCCTGCATGTCCCACGGTGTCTCCTGTGTGTTCCTGGTGTCCCCAATGTCCCCTCAGGTTCCTCATGTCCCCAAATGTCCCCAATGTCCCCTCACATCCCAGTGTCCCCAGTGTCCCCAGTAGCACCAATGTCCCCAATGCCCCTCATGTCCCACAGTGTCCCTTTGCGTCCCCAGTGTCCCCTCATGTCCCGGTGTCCCCAATATCCCCGGTGTCCCAGTGTCCCCTCATGTCCTGGTGTCCCCAATGCTCCCAGTATCCCCGGTGTCCCCCATGTCCCACTGTCCTTATGTCCCCAGTGTCCCCAATGTCACCCAGTGTCCTTTTGTGTCCCCAGTGTCCCCTCATGTCCCAGTATCCCCAATGTCCCCAGTATCTCCAATGTCCCCTCACGTCCCAGTGTCCTCAGTGTCCCCTCACATCCCTGGTGTCCCCAGTATCCCCAGTCCCCAAGGTCCCCTGGTTCCCCAGTATCCCAATGTCCCCACATCCCATGTCCCCAGTATCCCCAATGTCCCCAATGTCCCCTGGTGTCCCCAATGTCCCCAGTATCCCCAATGTCCCCAATGTTCCCTGGTGTCCCCAGTATCCCCAATGTCCCCAAGGTCCCTTCATGTCCCGGTGTCCCCAATGTCCCCAGTATCCTCAATGTCCCTTGGTGTCCCCAATGTCCCCAGTGTCCTCAATGTCCCTTGGTGTCCCCAATGTCCCCAGTATCCTTGGTGTCCCCAGTATCCCCAATGTTCCCTGGTGTCCCCAATGTCCCAGTGTCCCCAGTGTCCCCAGTATCCCCAAGGTCCCCTGGTGTCCCCAATGTCCCCAGTATCCCCAAGGTCCCCTGGTGTCCCCAGTGTCCCCTGTTCTGTCCCCATACGTCCCAGTTCCTCAATGTCCCCGTCATCCCTCCCCTCCAGTCCCTGGTCCCAATGTCCCCAGTATCCCTAATGTCCCCAATGTCCCCAGTATCCCCATTCCATGTCCCCAGTCCGTTCTCCAATGTCCCCTCATTCCCATGTGTCCCCAGTGTCTCCATGGTCCCCTGGTCCCAATGTCCCCAGTATCCCTAAGTCCCTGGTGTCCCCAGTATCCCCATGTCCCCAATGTTCCCTGGTGTCCCCAGTATCCCCAATGTCCCCAGTATCCCCAAGGTCCCCTGGTGTCCCCAGTATCCCCGCTGTCCCCGCTGTCCCCGCTGTCCCTGACGTGCCCTGTCCGCAGCTGGCGGAGCAGTCCCTCATGAAGAGCGCCATCAAGACGTCGGAGGAGTCGTGGATCGAGCAGCAGATGCTGGAGGACAAGAAGCGCGCCACCGACTGGGAGGCCACCAACGAGGCCATCGAGGAGCAGGTGGCCCGCGAGTCCTACCTGCAGTGGCTGCGCGACCAGGAGAAGCAGGCGCGGCAGGTGGGGACGGCGCCGCGGTGTCACTGTCACCGTCACTGTCACCGGTGTCACCGTCACTGTCACCGTCACTGTCACGTGTCACCGTCCTGGTCACTGTGTGTGTACCCATCCGTGTCACCATCTGTGTCCTGTGGCCTCGTCACCGTCCTATCACCCGTCACTGTCACCGTCCGTGTCACTGGTCCTGTTTACACCTGTCACCGTCCCTGTCACCATCCGTGTCCCTGTGAGCCCCTCGTGTCACCATCACTGTCACCGTCCCTGTCACCGTCCGTGTCCCTGTGAGCCCCTCATGTCACCATCCGTGTCACCATCCCTGTCACCGTCCCTGTCACCGTCTGTGTCCCTGTGAGCCCCTCGTGTCACCGTCACTGTCACCTTCCGTGTCACCAGTGTCACCATCCGTGTCACTGTCCATGTCACCATCATCCCTGTCACCATCCCTGTCACCTTCCGTGTCACCAGTGTCACCGTCCCTGTCACCATCCGTGTCCCTGTGAGCCTTTCGTGTCACCATCCCTGTCACCATCCCTGTCACCATCCCTGTCACGTCACTGTCACTGTCTGTGTCCCTGTGAGCCCCTCATGTCACCATCCGTGTCACCGTCCCTGTCACTGTCCATGTCACCATCCCTGTCGCCATCGGTGTCACCATCCCTGTCACCATCCGTGTCACTGTGTCCCTAGTGTCATCACCAGTGTCACCATCCCTGTCACCATCCGTGTCCCTGTGAGCCCCTTGTGTCACCATCCGTGTCACCATCCCTGTCCCCACCCCATCACCATCCGTGTCCCCACCATCCCCTGGTGTCACCATCCCTGTCACCGTCTGTGTCACCGCCTGTGTCCCTTTGAGCCCCTGGTGTCACCACCCGTGTCCCTGCCATCCCCTCGTGTCTGTCATCACCTGTGTCCCTGCCATCTGCTGGTGTCACCATCTGTGTCACCATCCGTGTCACCACCAGTGTCACCATCCGTGTCCCCGGGAGTTCCTGGTGCCACCACTGGTGTCCCTGTCATCCCCTGGTGTCACCACCAGTGTCACCACCAGTATCACCATCCATGTCACCATCCGTGTCTCTGGGAGCCCCTGGTGCCACCACCAGTGTCACCATCCGTGTCCCCGGGAGTTCCTGGTGTCACCACTGGTGTCCCTGTCATCCCCTGGTGTCACCATCACTGTCACCATCACTGTCCCCACGAGCCCCTGGTGTCCCCACAGCCACACCATGGCCATGGCCAGCGGCCTGGAGGAGTGGAGTGACCACTGAGCCCTGTGGTCACTCTGTGGTCACTGTGGTCACTCTGTGGTCACTCAGTGGTCACTCTGTGTCCCCACAGCCGCGCAAGGCCAGTGCCACGTGCAGCTCGGCCACAGCAGCTGCAGCCAGCGGCCTGGAGGAGTGGAGTGACCACTGACCCTTGTGGTCACTCAGTGGTCACTCTGTGGTCACTCAGTGGTCACTCTGTGCTCACTGTGGTCACTCTGGTCACTCAATGGTCACTCTCACTGTCCCCACAGCCGCGCAAGGCCAGCGCCACGTGCAGCTCGGCCACAGCAGCGGCAGCCAGCGGCCTGGAGGAGTGGAGCGGGCGCTGAGCCTGTGGTCACTCTGTGGTCACTGTGGTCACTCTGTGCTCACTGTGGTCACTCAGTGCTCACTCTGGTCACTCAATGGTCACTCAATGGTCACTCAGTGGTCACTCTGTGTCCCCACAGCCGCGCAAGGCCAGCGCCACGTGCAGCTCGGCCACGGCAGCGGCCGCCAGCGGCCTGGAGGAGTGGAGTGACCACTGACCCTTGTGGTCACTCTTTGCTCACTGTGGTCACTCAGTGGTCACTGTGGTCACTCAATGGTCACTCTGTGTCCCCACAGCCGCGCAAGGCCAGCGCCACGTGCAGCTCGGCCACGGCAGCGGCCGCCAGCGGCCTGGAGGAGTGGAGCGGGCGCTCCCCCCGGCCCCGCAGCGCCGCCCCCTCCCCCGAGCACCCCGGGCTGCACCCCGAGACCCCCGGCCCCAAACCGCCCTCGCCCGGAGCGCCCCCTGCTGGAAAACCGCCCTCGCCCTGCGCACCAGGTGCGGGACACTGGGGGGGAAACTGGGGGCAAACTGGGGGGACTGGGGGAACTGGGGGCAAACTGGGGAGACTGGGAGGACTGAGGGCACTGGGGGGCAAACTGGGGAGACTGGGAGTGCAAACTGGGGACACTGGGGGCAAACTGGGGAGGCTGGGGACAAACTGGGGAGACTGAGGGCAAACTGGGGGCACTGAGGGGACTGGGGGCAAACTGGGGAGACTGGGGGCAAACTGGGGGGCAAACTGGGGGCAAACTGGGGGCAAACTGGGGGCACTGGGAGGACTGGGAGTACAAACTGGGGAGACTGGGGGCAAACTGGGGGCACTGAGGGGACTGAGGGCAAACTGGGGGGACTGGAGGCAAACTGGGGGTGCTGGGGGGCAAACTGGGGAGACTGGGAGCACTGAGGGGACTGGAGGGCAATCTGGGGAGACTGGGGGGATTGGGGGGGCAAACTGGGGGCAAATCGGGGAGACTGGGGGCAAACTGGGGGACTGGGAGCACTGAGGGGACTGGGGACAGACTGGGGGGGCAAACTGGGGGCACTGGGGGGCAAACTGGGGGGACTGGGAGTACAAATTGGGGAGACTGGGGGCAAACTGGGGGGCAAACTGGGGGGACCGGGAGCACTGAGGGGACTGGGAGGACTGGGGGCAAACTGGAGGGACTGGGGGGGCAAACTGGGGGGACTGGGGGGGCAAACTGGGGGGACTGAGGGAACTGGGGGCAAACTGGGGAGACTGGGAGTGCAAACTGGGGGCACTGAGGGGACTGGGGGCAAACTGGGGAGACTGGGGGATTGGGGGGGCAAACTGGGGGAATTGGGGGGGCAAACTGGGGGGACTGGGAGTACAAACTGGGGAGACTGGGGGGACTGGGGGCAAACTGGGGAGACTGGGGGGGCAAACTGGGGGGACTGGGGGCAAACTGGGGAGACTGAGGGGACTGGGGGCACTGGGAGTACAAACTGGGGGGCAAACTGGGGAGACTGGGGGCACTGAGGGGACTGGGGGCAAACTGGAGGGACTGGGAGGACAAACTGGGAGGCAAACTGGGGGGACTAACTGGGAGGCAAACTGGGGGGACTGGGGGCAAACTGGGGGGACTGGGAGCAGTGGGGGGGACTGGGAGCACTGGGGGGCAAACTGGGGGGGCACTGGGAACACAAACTGGGGGCACTGGGAGCACTAGGGAACAAACTGGTGGGATTGGGGGACAAACTGGGGGCATGGGGGGGACTGGGAGCACAAACTGGGAGCACTGGGAGCCCAAACTGGGAGCACTGGGAGCACAAACTGGGAGCACTGGGGGCACAAACTGGGAGTTACTGGGGGATTTGGGGGTGCTGGGGGCATTAACTGGGTGTTAGTGGGGCACTGGGATCCCCCAAACTGGGACTGGGGAATTGGGATGGATTTGGGGTCTGGGGGGGAAGGGTCCCTGATCCCAATTTGGGGTTTTTGGGGGGTCTTTAACCCCAATTTCCCCTCAGGGACCAGCAGCCAGCTGAGGGCGGGGGGCTGGGATTTGGGGGGGGTCTCTGACCCCAGTTTGGGGATTTTTGGGGGGTCTTTAACCCCAATTTCCCCTCAGGGACCAGCAGCCAGCTGGGGGCGGGTTTGGGGGGATTTTTGGGGGATTTTTGGGGGTCTTTAACCCCAATTTCCCCTCAGGGACCAGCAGCCAGCTGGGGGCGGGGGGATTTGAGGTTTTTTTGGTTTTTTTGGGGGATTTTTGGTGGGTCTTTAACCCCAATTTCCCCTCAGGGACCAACAGCCAGCTGGGGGCAGGAGGATTTGGGATTTTTTGGTTTTTGGGGGGTCTTTAACCCCAATTTCCCCTCAGGGACCAGCAGCCAGCTGAGAGCCGGGGGGATTTGGGTTTTTTTTTTGTTTTTTGGAGTTTTTGGGGGGTCTTTAACCCCAAATTTCCCATCAGGGACCAGCAGCCAGCTGAGGGCCGGGGGGATTTGGGATTTTTTTGTTTTTTGGAGTTTTTGGGGGGTCTTTAACCCCAATTTCCCCTCAGGGACCAGCAGCCAGCTGGGGGCGGGTTTGGGCGGTTTTTTGGGGATTTTTGGGGGGTCTTTAACCCCAATTTCCCCTCAGGGACCAGCAGCCAGCTGAGGGCCGGGGGGATTTGGGATTTTTTGGTTTTTTGGGGATTTTTGGGGGGTCTTTAACCCCAATTTCCCCTCAGGGACCAGCAGCCAGCTGGGGGCGGGGGGCGGCCGGGCCACGCCCCCGCTGGTGTCGCTGTACCCCGCCCTCGAGTGCCGCGCCATCATGCAGCAAATGTCCCCGACCGCCTTCGGTGAGCCAAAAAAACCGGGAATTTGGGGAAATTTGGGGCATTTGGGGGAAATTCGGGGAAATTTGGGGGGGTTTAGGGTCGTTTCGGGGGGATTTTGGGGTGTTCTGGGAGGGTTAACAGCGGTTCTGGAGGGATTTCAGGTGTTTTTTTGAGGGTTATTTTGCAGGTTTTTGGGGAATTTAGCGTTTTGGGGGGATTTTAGGAGGTTTAAGGGTTGTTGTTTGGGGGATTGAGGGGTTTTGGGGGTGTTTTAGAGGATTCTGGGTTATTTGGGGTGTTTATGGGGATTTTGGGGGAATTTGGGGGTGTTTTGGGGGATTTAGGGGCGTTTTATGGTTGCTTTTTGGGGGTTTAGAGTCATTTTGGGGTGATTTAGGGTTATTTTGGGGAACTTAGCATACTTCTGGAGTGTTAGGATGCAAGGAATTTTTTATTCTTGGGGTAATTTAATGAGAATTTTGGGTATCCAGCAGTTGGGAAAACCCCATGGAGGGAGTGGATTTATCCCTTTATTTTCCAATTTTTGAGCCCAAATTCACCCTGATTTCAACACCTGGGCTGCACCCAGACCTTCCAAACTTTCTCCCCCCAAACCCCCACCCCAAATTGAAATTTTGGGGCATATTGGGGGTTTAGAGTAATTTTGGGAGTGATTTAGGGTCGTTTTGGGGGACTTAGCATCATTTTGGAGGCTTGGCATGCAGTTTAGGGGAGGAATTTTTATTCCTGGGTTCATTTAATGAGAATTTTGGGTGTCCAACAGCTGGGAAAACCTCATGGAGGGAATGGATTTATCTCTTTATTTTCCAATTTTTGAGCCCAAATTCACCCCGATTTCAACACCTGGGCTGCACCCAGACCTTCCAAACTTTGTCCCCCAAACCCCCAACCATCTCCCCACCCCAAATTGAAATTTTGGGGGTGATTTAGGGTTATTTTGGGGATACTTTTGGAGTGTTGGGATGCAATTTAGGCAAGGAATTTTTATTCGTTGGGTAATTTAATGAAAATTTTGAGTGTCCAACAGTTGGGAAAACCCATGGAGGGAGTGGATTTATCCCTTTATTTTCCAATTTTTGAGCCCAAATTCACCCCGATTTCAACACCTGGGCTGCACCCAGACCTTCCAAACTTTCTCCCCCCAACCCCCACCCCAAATTGAAATTTTGGGGGTTTAGGGTCATTTTGGGGGTGATTTAGGGTCATTTTGGGGGACTTAGCATCATTTTGGAGGCTTGGCATGCAGTTTAGGGGAGGAGTTTTTATTGCTGGGTTCATTTCATGAAAATTTAGAGTTAAGTTGGAATTTTGAAAATTTGAGCAGTTGGGATTTTTGGTATAAACCCCATGGAGGGAGTGGATTTATCCCTTTATTTTCCAATTTTTGAGCCCAAATTCACCCTGATTTCAACACCTGGGCTGCACCCAGACCTTCCAAACTTTCTCCCCCAAACCCCCACCCCAAATTGAAATTTTGGGGGTTTAGGGTCATTTTGGGGGTGATTTAGTGTCGTTTTGGGGGATTTAGCATCATTTTGGAGGCTTGTCATGCAATTTAGGCAAGGAATTTTTATTCCTGGGCTCATTTAATGAAAATTTTGAGTATCCAACAGTTGGGAAAACCCCATGGAGGGGTGGATTTATCCCTTTATTTTCCAATTTTTGGGCCCAAATTCACCCTGATTTCAACACCTGGGCTGCACCCAGACCTTCCAAACTTTCTCCCCCCAAACCCCCACCCCAAATTGAAATTTTTTGGGGGTTCCCCCCCAGGCCTGAACGACTGGGAGGACGACGAGATCCTGGCGTCGGTGCTGGCGGTGTCGCAGCAGGAGTACCTGGAGACCATGAAAACCTCGCGCCACAGAGACCCCGCCGCCGACAAGAGTTGATATTGAACCCCCGGACTGCGACCCCCCCCCCCAAAAAAAAAAAAAACCCCAAAATCTCCCAACTCCCTCCCCAGAGAGACCCTCCGGATCCCCCCTCCCCACACACACACCCAAAAAAAACAACCAAAAAAAACAACAAAAAAAAAACCAACAAAAAAAAAAAACCACGGCTGAACCCCCCCGACCCCCTCCCCCGACCCCAAATCCCACAGCGCCCCCCCCCCCCAAAACAAAACCCCCCCAAGGGACTCTGGGTGTGGGGCTGAGTTTGGGGGTGACACAAAACCCCCCACCCCGGCAAAAACATGGAAAATGGGGGAGGGGGACACAGCGCTGGACGCCGCGGATGAACCTCGGCTGATTGATTTTGGGAGGGGGGAGAAGATGATGATGATGAAGATGAAGATGGAGAAGGAGAAGACCCCCTCCTCAAAATGACTGGGGGAATGGTGGGGGAGGGGGCTGGTATTTTTTTTTAGGGTCTCCTCTATGTTCCCCTCCCCCCCCACCCCAAACCACCACCGTGGGATTTTTGCTGTTTGGGGGATGGGAAAGGGGGGGAGGGGAAAAAATGGGGGGGGGGGAAGGGGTCTTCACTCTGCCCCTCCCCCCTCTCCCGAGTATCAGCACCTGGGGGGGGAGGGGGGGAAGGGGGTCCGGGGGTGCTGCCCCCCCCCACACGCCCCCGCACCCCGGTATTAAACTGATGCCCAGCAGCCCCCTGGCCCCGTCTTTTCGTGGGGGGCTCGGCGCCCTCCCCCACCCCCCCAGACAGCCTCTTGGGGGTCCCCAAGCCCTTCGGGAGGCCCTGGGAAAGGAAGGGGAGGTGGAGATTTGCGTTTTTTGGGGGGTCCCGCCGCGATTTTGGAGGCCCCGGGCCTGGTTTTGGGCACTTCCGTGTTTACCCCGCGGTTGCCATGGTGATGCGTCGCGCTCGGATGACGCGCGCGGTAGCGGCAGCCAATCAGCGGTGAGGGCGGGAGTGAAAGGCGGTGTCACTTGGGACAGCACCGCTGCTTGACCCAAGCGATCACTGGGGGGTTTGGGGGCTGTCGGGGCTCTGCGGGTGCTGTCGCGATACAGAAAATATCGTGACAGCCGTGGCGGGGGGTTGGGTCTCGTTATATTGCGACAAAGCGGCGCGGGATCTCCAGGTGGCGTCGCGCTAGGCCGCGTTTCCATGGCGACAGCGGGGCGTGGTTAGGGGCGTGGTCAGCACCTCATGGCGGCTTCTCATTGGTCGGTGGGCGGAGTTTTTGGGGTTGCTCCGCCCCTTTCCCCGGCCGCCAGGGGGCGCCACGTGCGGAGCGGGGGCGAGCGCGGGGAATGGAGCTGCGCGGGGCGCCCGGTGAGGGGCGGGGGTCTGAGGGAAAATGGAGTTTGTGAGGGGAAAAGAGGGTCTGAGAGGGGAAAAATGGGGTTTGTGTGGGGAAAAATGGAGTTTGTGAGGGGAAAATGGGGTCTGAGAGGGGAAAAGTGGGGTTTGTGAGGGGAAAAATGGGGTTTGGGGGGGGAAAAATGGAGTTTGTGAGGGGAAAATGGGGTCTGAGAGGGATAAAATGGGATTTGTGAGGAAAAATGGGGTTTGTGAGGGGAAAAATAGGATTTGTGAGGGAGAAAGTGGAGTTTGTGAGGGGAAAATGGGGTTTGTGAGGGGTGTCCTGAGGGGAAAATGGGGTTTGTTAGGGAGAAAATGGGGTTTGTGAGGGGGAAATGGGGTTTGTGAGGGGTGTCCTGAGAGGAAAATGGGGATCCTGAGGGGAAAAATGGGATTTGTGAGGGGCAAAATGGGGTCTTAGAGGGGTGCCCTGAGGGGAAAATGGGGTCCCTCAGGAGGGGGAGTTTGAGGGGGGTCCTGAGGGGTTTGGGGGACAGATGAGGGGAAAATGGGGGTCCCTGAGGGGAAATTGGAGTCCTGAGGAATTTTGGGGGAAATTTCAGCGGTTTCTGAGGGGCCATTTCGGTGTTGGGGAACAGTGGATTTTAGGTCTGGGGGGCACACAGGGTACCTGGGGGTGGGACACAAGGGGATCTGTGATCCCGTCACCCCCAAATCCCCTCCCCAGATCCCGTCAGGAGAAGGAGAAAGCGCAAAAAGGACAAAAAACCGAAAGCACCCCCAAGGTAAGGGGGGGGTCAGCGGGGTCACGACCCTTACCCATAATGGGGGGGAGGGGGACACACACGAGCAAAGCCCCCTTTTAAGGGGGGGGAGGGGACATTCCGAGCCGCCCCTCCCCCTCCTGGGCTATTTTTAGCCCCGCGGGGCCGGGGGGGGGCCTTGAGGTCATTTCTATTTTGGGGGGGTGATGGCCCAGAATGCCCCGCACCTGCCCCCCACCCCCCCCCCAGCTCGGGGGGGCCTTTGGGACCTCCCAGCGCTGCCCTGGGACCATTCCCGGCTCCTTTGGGGCTGTGGGACCACCCTGGGACCCCCCCCCAGAATGGGGGAGACCCCCGAAGGGACCAGGTATGGGGGGGCAGAGAGGAGACCCCCGAGGGGGGCAGAGTTTGGGGAGGGGGTGACAGAGAGGAGACCCCAAAGGTTCCTGAGGAGACCCCCGAAGGTTCCAGATTTTTGAGAGGGGGGGGGCGCAGAGAGGAGACCCTGAAAGTTCCAGATTTTGGGGAGGGGTGCAGAGAGGAGACCCCTGAAAGTTCCAGATTTTGGGGAGGGGGTGCAGAGAGGAGACCCCTGAAAGTTCCAGATTTTGGGGAGGAGGTGCACAGAGGAGATCCTGAAAGTTCCAGATTTTAGGGAGGGGACCCCCAAAGGGAGCAAATTTTGGGGGGGGTGAGTCAGAGAGAAGACCCCTAAAATTTCCAGGTTTTGAGGAGGGGGGGGGATGCAGAGAGGAGACCCCAAAGGGAGCAGAATTTGGGGAGTGGGAGGCACAGAGGAGACCCCTGAAAGTTCCAGAGGAGACCCCTGAAAGTTCCAGATTTTGGGGAGGGGGCGCAGAGAGGAGACCCCTGAAAGTTCCAGATTTTAGGGGGGGGACCCCCAAAGGGAGCAGATTTTGGGGGAGGGGGTGCAGAGAGGAGACCCCTAAAATTTCCAGGTTTTGAGGAGGGGGGGGAGCAGAGAGGGGACCCCCAAAGGGGGCAGATTTTGGGGAGTGGGAGGCAGAGAGGAGACCCTGAAGGTTCCCATTTTGGGGAGGGGTGCAGAGAAGAAATCCTGAAGGTTCCAGATTTTGGGGAGGGGGTGCAGAGAGGAGACCCCTGAAAGTTCCAGATTTTGGGGAGGGGGTGCAGAGAGGAGATCCCCTGAAAGTTCCAGATTTTGGGGAGGGGGGACCCCAAAGGGAGCAAATTTTGGGGAGGGGGTGCACAGAGGAGACCCCTGAATGTTCCAGATTTTAGGGGAGGGGGACCCCCAAAGGGAGCAAATTTTGGGGGGGGTGGGTCAGAGAGAAGACCCCTAAAATTTCCAGGTTTTGAGGAGGGGGGGGAGCAGAGAGGGGACCCTCAAAGGGAGCAGAATTTGGGGAGGGGGGAGAGGAGACCCCCAAAGGTTCCAGAGGAGACCCCCCGAAGGTTCCAGATTTTTGAGAGAGGGGGGGCGCAGAGAGGAGACCCCTGAAAGTTCCAGATTTTAGGGGAGGGGGACCCCCAAAGGGGGCAGATTTTGGGGGAGGGGGTGCACAGAGGAGATCCCTGAATGTTCTAGATTTTAGGGAGGGGGGACCCCCAAAGGGGGCAGATTTTGGAGAGTGGGAGGCACAGAGGAGACCCCCAAAGGTTCCAGAGGAGACCCCCGAAGGTTCCCCATTTTGGGGAGGGGTCCAAATCCGGGCTGTGCTGAGCTCTGGGGGTCTCTAGCCCGGCCATGGGGGGGGGTCCCATCTTTGCTGCCCCCCCCCCTCCCCCAGGACCCCCAGCCCCCCCCGCGAGGTGTCGCCCCCAGACCCTCCCCCGGCGCCGCCATCGCTGTGCGAGTCCGCGCTGGGCTCCGACGAGGGGGAGCAGGAGGATCCCCGCGATTACTGCAAAGGTGGGCAGGGACCCCCCGCTCCTTTTGGGGGGGGGTGTTCTGGGTGGGTGGGGGTCCCCCCAAACCCCAGCGTGACCCCCCCACCCCGCGCCCCCTCCCCAAAGGTGGGTATTACCCCGTTCGCATCGGGGACCTTTTCCACGGGCGCTACCACGTTGTTCGCAAGCTGGGCTGGGGCCATTTCTCCACCGTGTGGCTCTGCTGGGACCTGCGGTGAGTGCGGGGACACCCGGGGTGGGGGGCTCTTCCTCTCTTCTGTGGGTGGGGGGCTTCCCTGGAATATTTTTTATTGGGGTGGGGGGCGTTCCCCTTGCTTTTCTCTGGGCAGGAGGAAACGTTTCGTGGCGCTGAAGGTGGTGAAAAGCGCCCCCCAATACACGGAGACGGCGCTGGATGAGATCAAACTGCTGAAATGTGTGAGTGACCCCAGAGACCCCCAACCCCCCCAAATTCACCTCCGTGACCCCCCCCCTCCTCAAACCGAGGGACCCCCTCCCCAAATTCCCCTCCCCAGGTGCGGGACTCGGACCCCAGCGACCCCAAGCGGGAGAACATCGTGCAGCTCATCGATGACTTCAAGATTTCGGGGGTCAACGGCGTCCGTATCCTTTTGGGGGGGTTCTCAGGGGGGGTAACCCCGAGTTTTTCACCCTATGTTGGGGGGTCTCAGGGGTTTTTTGGGGGTTCCTTGACCGCCCCCCACCCCCAGATGTCTGCATGGTGCTGGAGGTGCTGGGGCACCAATTGCTGCGCTGGATCATCAAATCCAACTACCAGGGGCTGCCCCTGCCCTGCGTCAAGAGCATCGTGCGGCAGGTCAGGGGGGCTGGGGGACCCCAAATCTGCCCGTGGGACCCCAAATAGACCCCCCCAGAGCCCCCCAAAATCCTCCCGGTTCACTGGGATCCCAAATGGGTGAACAGAGAACCCCCAAATCCCTCCCTGGGGACCCCAAATGGGCTGAACAGGGACCCCAGAGGTCCCAAATCCCCCCAGTTCCTTCCTGGGACCCCAAATCGGTGACCAGAGACCCCCGAGCCCAATCCCCCAGTTCACTGGGACCCCAAATGGGTGAACAGAGAACCCCCAAATCCCTCCCTGGGGACCCCAAATGGGCTGCACAGGGACCCCCAAATCCCCCCAGTTCACTGGGACCCCAAATGGGATGCACAGGGACCCCCAAATCCCTCCCTGGGGACCCCAAATGGGCTGAACAGAGACCCCAAAATCTCCCAAATTCCTTGTGGACCTCAAATGGGCTGAACAGGGACCCCCAGAGGCCCCCAAATCCTCCCAGTTCACTGGGACCCCAAATGGGTGAACAGAGAACCCCCAGATCCCTCCCTGGGACCCCAAATGGGTGAACAGGGACCCCCAAATCCTCCCAGTTCACTGGGACCCCAAATGGGTGAACAGGGACCCCCAGAGCCCCCCAAATCCTCCCAGTTCACTGGGACCCCAAATGGGTGAACAGAGAACCCCCAAATCCCTCCCTGGGGACCCCAAATGGGCTGAACAGAGACCCCAAAATCCCCACAAATCCCTCCGTGGGACCCCAAATGGGCTGAACAGAGACCCCCCAGAGCCCCCCAAATCCTCCTGGTTCACTGGGACCCCAAATGTGCTGTCTGGAGACCCCTCCCTGGGACCCCAAATAGGCTGAAAAGAGACCCCAAAATCTCCCCAAATCCCTCCCTGGGACCCCAAATGGGATGCACAGGGACCCCCAAATCCCTCCCAGTTCACTGGGACCCCAAATGGGCTGCACAGAGACAGATTTGGGGTCCCCTCCCACTTAGGTGTGCCCCCCCAGATTTTGGAGTTCCCCCCCAAAATTTGGGTGGTCCCTCCCCCCCCCAATTTCACCTGTCCCTCCCCCATTGGGATGCCCCCCATATTTGGGGTTTTTTAACCCCCAGATTTTGGGGTTTCCCCCCCCGATTTCGGGGTTCTCCCTAATGTTGGGGTTCGCTCTGATATTGGGGTGCTCCCCCGATGTTGGGGTTCCCCCTCGGATTCGGGGTTCCTTGCTGGATTTCAGATGCCCCCTCACATTTTAAGTTCCCCTCCAATTTCGGGGTTTCCTCCCCCGATGTTTTGGGGTTCTCCCCTGATTTCGGGTTTCCCCCCCGATGTTGGGGATCCCACCCGATGTTTTGGGGTCCCCCCTGATGTCGGGGTGCGCTTTCAGGTGCTCGAGGGCCTGGATTACCTGCACACCAAGTGCAAGATCATCCACACGGACATCAAGCCCGAGAACGTGCTGCTGTGCGTGGCGCCGCCCTACCTGCGGCACCTGGCGGCGCAGGCGGCGGCGTGGGCGCGGGGCGGGGGCCCCCCCCGCGGGGCAGGTACCCCAAAATATCCAAAATACATGGGGGGGTACCCCAAAATACAGCAATACATGGGGGGGAACCCCAAAACCCATCCCATGGGGGGGCGGCCCCCCCCGCGGGGCAGGTACCCCAAAATATCCCAAATACATGGGGGGGAACCCCAAAACCCATCCCATGGCAGGGCAGGTACCCCAAAATACATCCATGGGGTGGGGGGTACCCCAAAATACATCCCATGGGGGATACAGCCTCCCCTCCGCGGGGCAGGTACCCCAAAATATCCACCATGGGGAGGGGGGTACCCCAAAATACATCAGTAGGGGCAGAAGGTAACCCCAAAATCCATTCCTGGGGGGGAGGGGGTACCCCAAAAATCCCTCCCGTGTGCAGGTTCCTGTTGGTCCCCCAAAGTCCAGGGGGGCCCAATCCCCCACCCGGGGGCTCTGGGGGTCCCCCTGGAATTTGGGGAGCCCCCAAATCATCCCCCCCACACCTGGGCTGAGCCCCCCCTGTCTGTCCACAGTGAGCTCGGCACCCCAGGAGGAACCTGTGAGTGACTGCACACCTGGGGGGGGGTGTGTGTGTGCTCACACCTGTGTGTGTGTGTGTGCTCACCTGTGTCATTGCACACGTGTGTGTGTGTGTGTTTGTGTGTGTGTGTGTGCTCACCTGTTCATTACACACCTGTGTGTGTGTGTGTGTGTGTGTGTGTGTGTGTGTGTGTGCTCACCTGTCCTTGTGTGTGTGTGCTCACCTGTGTCATTGCACATCTGTGTGTGTGTGTGCTCACCTGGGTGTGCTCACCTGTGTCATTGCACACGTGTGTGTGTGTGTGTGTGTGCTCACCTGTTCATTGCGCACCTGTGTATGTGTGTGCTCACCTGTGTGTGTGTGCTCACACCTGTGTGTGTGTGTGCTCACCTGTGTCATTGCACACGTGTGTGTGTGTGCACCTGTCCTTGTGTGTGTGCTCACACCTGTGTTATTGCACACCTGTGTGTGTGTGTGCTCACCTGTCCTTGTGTGCATGCTCACCTGTTCATTGCACAGCTGTTTGTGTGTGTGCTCACACCTGTGTGCTCACACCTGTGTGCGCTCACATGTGTGCTCACCTCTATGTGTGTGTGTGTGTGCTCACTTGTTCATTGCCCACCTGTGTGCTCACACCTGTGTGTGCTCACCTGTGTGTGCTCACCTGTGTGTGTGCTCACCTGTGTGTTTGTGTGCTCACACCTGTGTGTGCTCACCTGTGTGCTCACCTGTGTGTGCTCTCACCTGTGTGTGTGTGTGCTCACACCTGTGTGTGTGCTTACCTGTTCATTGCACACCTGTGTGTGTGTGTTCACACCTGTGTGTGCTCACCTGTGTGTGTGTGCACTCACCTGTTCATTGCACACCTGTGTGTGCGTGTGTTCACACCTGTCCTTGTGTGCGTGCTCACCTGTGTCATTGCACACCTTTGTGTGCGTGTGTGTGCTCATCTGTGTCATTGCACACCTGTGTGTGCTCACTTGTGTGTTTGTGTGTTCACACCTGTGTGTGTGCTCACCTGTGTGTGTGTGCTCACCTGTGCTCTCACCTGTGTGTTTGTGTGCTCACACCTGTGTCATTGCACACGTGTGTGTGTGCTCACCTGTTCATTCCACACCTGTGTGTGTGTGCTCACACCTGTGTGTGCTCATGCCTGTGTGTGTGCTCACCTGTGTGTTTGTGTGCTCACACCTGTGTGTGTGTGCTCACGTGTGTGTTCACCTCTGTGTGTGTGTGTGCTCACCTGTGCTCTCACCTGTGTGTGCTCACACCTGTGTCATTGCACACCTGTGTGTGTGTTCACACCTGTGTGTGCTCACCTGTGTGTGTGTGTGTGCTCACCTGTTCATTGCACACGTGTGTGTGTGTGTTCACACCTGTCCTTGTGTGTGTGCTCACACCTGTGTCATTGCACACGTGTGTGTGTTCACCTGTGTGTTTGTGTGTTCACACCTGTGTGTGTGCTCACCTGTGTGTGTGTGCTCACCTGTGCTCTCACCTGTGTTTGTGTGTTCACACCTGTGTGTGCTCACCTGTGTGTGTGCTCACACCTGTTCTTGCACACCTTGGTGTACTCACACCTGTGTCATTGCACACCTGTGTCAGTGCTCACCAGTGTGTGCTCACCTTTGTGTGTGTGTGTGTGCTCACACTTGTCCTTGCACACCTGTGTGTGCTCATATTTGTGTGCTCACCTGTGTGTGTGTGCTCACCTGTGTCATTGCCCATCTGTTTAAGTGTGTGTGTGTGTGTACTCACATGTGTGCTCTCACTTGTCCTTGCACAGCTGTGTCAGTGCACACCTGTGCAGTCACACCTTGCCTTGCACACCTGTGCCCTCACACCCGAGCATGCTCACCTGTGTGTGTGTGTGTGTGTGCTCACCTGTGTGTGCCCTCACACCCGAGCATGCCCCCCGTGTGCTCCCGCATGGTTTTGCACACCCGTGTGCCCCGTGCTCCCCAAAATCAAAGCTCCCCAATCCCAGGACCCCCAAAATCCGAGGGAATCCCCCCAAAA
The DNA here is from genome assembly GCF_028769735.1 of Zonotrichia leucophrys gambelii. Taxonomy (NCBI): domain Eukaryota; kingdom Metazoa; phylum Chordata; class Aves; order Passeriformes; family Passerellidae; genus Zonotrichia; species Zonotrichia leucophrys. Next base: position 1,580,603 of record NW_026992239.1, read on the forward strand.
CTGAGGGAATCCCCTCAAAACCGAGGGAATCCCCCAAAACTGAGGGAATCCCCCCAAAAGTGAGGGAATCCCCCCAAAATCTGAGGGAATCCCCCAAAACTGAGGGAATCCCCCCAAAATCCGAGGGAATCCCCCCAAAATCTGAGGGAATCCCCCAAAACTGAGGGAATCCCCCAAAATCCGAGGGATTCCCCCAAAACCGAGGGATTCCCCCAAAACCGAGGGATTCCCCCAAAACCGAGGGAATCCCCCAAAACCGAGGGAATCCCCCCAAAACTGAGGGAATTCCCCCAAAATCCGAGGGAATCCCCTCAAAACTGAGGGAATTCCCCCAAAACTGAGGGAATCCCCCCAAAACTGAGGGATTCCCCCAAAACCGAGGGAATCCCCCCAAAATCCGAGGGATTCCCCCAAAATCCGAGGGAATTCCCCCAAAACCGAGGGAATCCCCCAAAATCCGAGGGATTCCCCCAGAATCCACCGCCCCCCCCAGGAGCGGCTGTCGCGGGCTCAGCGGCGGCGGCGGCGGCGGCGACAGCGGCGACAGCGGGAGCTGCTGGCAGAGAGACTGCGGGACCTGGAGCGGCTGCGCGACAGCGACACCGGTCAGTGGGGACATTGAGGGGGGGACAGCGACACCGGTCAGTGGGGACAGCGGGGACATTGGGGACAGCGACACCGGTCAGTGCGGGGGGGACATTGGGGACAGCGACACCGGTCAGTGGGGACAGCGGGGAGGGGACAGCGGGGACATTGGGGGGTGACAGCGACACCGGTCAGTGCCGGGGGGGACATTGGGGACAACGACACCGGTCAGTGCGGGACATTGGGGACAGCGACACCGGTCAGTGCGGGACACTGGGGACAGCGACACCGGTCAGTGCCGGGAGGGGACACTGGGGGGGCACAGCGACACCGGGGGGGGGCACAGCGACACCGGTCAGTGCGGGGAGGGGGGGGGGACAGTGGGGACAGCGACACCGGGGGGGGCACAGTGACACCGGTCAGTGCGGGACACTGGGGACAGCGACACCGGTCAGTGCCGGGAGGGGACACAGTGACACCGGTCAGTGCGGGACATTGGGGACATTGGGGACAGCGACACCGGTCAGTGCCGGGGGGGGACAGAGAGGGGACAGCGACACCGGTCAGTGCGGGACATTGGGGACATTGGGGACAGTGGGGACACAGCGACACCGGTCAGTGCGGGGGGGGACAGCGGGGACAGTGGGGACAGCGACACCGGTCAGTGCCGGGGGGACACAGAGGGGTCAGCGACACCGGGGGGGGCACAGTGACACCGGTCAGTGCCGGGGGGGGCAGTGGTGGGGGGGGACATTGGGGACAGCAACACCGGTCAGTGCCGGAAGGGGGACACTGGGGACAGCTGGGGACACTGGGAGTGGACAGCGACACCGGTCAAGGCTCCAGTGGGGGGACACTGGGGACACCGGTCAGTGCGGGGAGGGACAGTGGGGACATTGGGGGGTGACAGCGACACCGGTCAGTGCGGGGAGGGGACACTGGGGACAGCGACACCGGGGGGGGCACAGCGACACCGGTCAGTGTGGGACATTGGGGGGGGACAGTGGGGACAGCGACACCGGTCAGTGCGGGGAGGGGGGGGACATTGGGGACAGCCAGGGACACCAGGGAGGGACATTGGGGACAGCGATTCCGGGGGGACACAGCGACACCGGTCAGTGCCGGGAGGGGACATTGGGGACAGCGGCACTGGTCAGTGCGGGACATTGGGGAGGGACATTGGGGACAGCGACACCGGTCAGTGCGGGGAGGGGGATATTGGGGACAGCTGGGGACACCGGTCAGTGCGGGACAGTGCGGGGGGACAGCAACACTGGTCAGTGCGGGACATTGGGGACACTGGGGACACTGAGAGTGGACAGCGACACCAGTCAAGGCTCTGGGGGGGGGGACACTGGGGACACCGGTCAGTGCTCTGGGAGAGGGGACACTGGTGACAGCGACACCGGGGGGAGGACAGTGACACCGGTCAGTGCCGGGGGTGACACCGGGGACAGCGACACCGGTCAGTGTGGGACATTGGGGACACCGGGGGGGAAGGACAGTGACAGTGACAGTGACAGGTCAGTGCCGGGAGGGACATTGGGGACACCGGGGGGGGGGGGACAGTGACACCGGTCAGTGCGCGGGGGGACACTGGGGACAGCGACACCGGTCAGTGCGGGACATTGGGGACAGTGGGGACAGCGACACCGGTCAGTGCGGGGAGGGGACACAGAGGGGACAGCAACACTGGTCAGTGCGGGACATTGGGGACACTGGGGACACTGAGAGTGGACAGTGACACCGGTCAAGGCTCCGGGGGGGGGACACTGGGGAACACCGGTCAGTGCAGGGAGGGACAGTGGGGACATTGGGGGGTGACAGCGACACCATCAATGCGGGGAGGGGACACTGGGGACAGTGACACCGGGGGGGTGACAGTGACACCGGTCAGTGCTCTGGGAGAGGGGACACAGAGGGGACAGTGACATCGGTCATGGCTTTGGTGGGGGGGACACCAAGGCACCAAGGGGGGGTTGAGGACCCCAAAAATGGGATGAATATTTGGGGTGAATTTTTGGGGTGAATTTTTGGGGTGAATTTCTGGGGTGAATTTCTGGGGTGAATTTTTGGGGTGAATTTTTGGTGTGAATTTTTGGGGTGAATTTTTGGCGTGAATTTCTGGGGTGAATTTTTGGCGTGAATTTTTGGGGTGAATTTTTGGGGTGAATTTTTGGGGTGAATATTTGGCATGAATTTTTGGCGTGAATATTTGGGGTGAATTTCTGGGGTAAATAATTTTTGGGGTGAATTTTTGGGGTGAATTTCTGGGGTGAATTTTTGGGGTGAATTTTTGGGGTGAATTTTTGGGGTGAATTTCTGGGGTGAATTTTTGGGGTGGGGGTCTCAGCGTCTCTCTCTCCTCCTACAGAAACCCCCCCGGAGCCCCCGGAGGAGTTTGGGGGGAGCCCCCCGAGCGGGGCCTCGTCCTCGGGGGTGCACACTCTGCCCGCGGGGGGGGGGGGAGGGGGCGGCTCCAGTGATGGATTCTCGGGGGGCTCCCCGGGCCCCCCCCGGCGCCCCCCCAGCCCCAGCTCGGCCTCGGATTCGCTCTTCACCCCCACCTCGGGATCGCTCCTCTCGGGGGGCTCCGAGGGGCTCCCCAAAACCTCGGGTCAGTGAGGGGGGAGGGTGCTGGGGAGGGTTTGGGGTGGATTTGGGGGAATTTGGGGTCTTGAGGAGCAATTTGGGGTGGTTTGGGGGGAATTTGGGGTCTTGAGCATTTTGGGGTGGATTTGGGGGGATATTTGGGGTCTAGAGGGGCAATTTCGGGTGGTTTGGGGGGAATTTGGGGTCTTGAGGGGGAATTTGGGGTGGTTTGGGGGGAATTTGGGGTCTAGAGCAGTTTGGGGTGGATTTGGAGGATATTTGGGGTCTAGAGGGGCAATTTGGGGTGGATTTGGGGGGAATTTGGGGTCTTGAGAAGCATTTGGGGGGAATTTGGGGTCTTGAGGAGCAGTTTGGGGTGGATTTGGGGGGAATTTGGGGTCTAGAGGGGCAATTTGGGGTGGATTTGGGGTCGGGGGGTCTAGAGGGGCAATTTGGGGTGGATTTGGGGGGAATTTGGGGTCTTGAGGAGCAATTTGGGGTGGTTTGGGGGATATTTGGGGTTGGGAGGGGTCTAGAGGGGCAGTTTGGGGTGGATTTGGGGGGAATTTGGGGTCTGGAGGGGCAATTTGGGGTGGATTTGGGGGAATTTGGGGCTGATTGAGGGGTAATTTGGGGTGGATTTGGGGGAATTTGGGGTCTGGAGGGGCAATTTGGGGTGGATTTGGGGGAAATTTGGGGTCTAGAGGAGCAGTTTGGGGTGGATTTGGGGTCGGTTGGTCTTGAGGGGGAATTTGGGGGAATTTGGGGTCTGGAGGGGCAATTTGGGGGGAATTTGGGGAATTTGGGGTCTAGAGGGGCAATTTGGGGTCTGGAGGAGCAGTTTGGGGGGAATTTGGGGTCTTGAGGAGCAGTTTGGGGGAATTTGGGGGAATTTGGGGTTGGGAGGGGTCTAGAGGGGCAATTTGGGGTGGTTTGGGGGAATTGGGGTCTTGAGGGGGAATTTGGGGTTGATTTGGGGGGATTTGGGGTCTGGAGGAGCAGTTTGGGGTAGATTTGGGGTCTTGAGGGGCAATTTGGGGTGGATTTGGGGGAATTTGGGATCTGGGGGAGCATTTTGGGGGAGGGGTTTGGGGGAATTTGGGGTCTGGAGGAGCAATTTGGGGTGGATTTGGGGGGAATTTGGGGTCTAGAGGGGCAATTTGGGGTGGATTTGGGGGGAATTTGGGGTCTGGAGGAGCAGTTTGGGGGAATTTGGGGTCTTGAGGAGCATTTGGGGGAATTTGGGGTCTAGAGGGGCAATTTGGGGGGAATTTGGGGTCTGGAGGAGCAGTTTGGGGTGGTTTGGAGGATATTTGGGGTTGAGAGGGGTCTAGAGGGGCAATTTGGGGTGGATTTGGGGGGAATTTGGGGTCTTGAGGAGCAACTTGGGGGAGGGGTTTGGGGGAATTTGGGGTCTTGAGGGGCAGTTTGGGGTGGGCTTGGGGGAATTTAGGGTTGGGGGATCAAGAGGGGCTGTTTGGAATTGGGGTGGGGATTTGGGGTGGGGTCACTGGGGGTCACTGGGGGGTCACTGGAGGTCACTGGGGGTCACTGGGGGGGTCACTGGGGGTCACTGGAGGTCACGGGAGGTCACTGGGGGTCACTGGTGGGGTCACTGGGGGTCACTGGGGGGGTCACTGGGGGTCACTGGGGTCACTGGGGGGTCACTGGGGGTCACTGGGGGGTCACTGGGGGGTCACCGGGGGTCACTGGGGGTCACTGGGAGGTCACTGGGAGGTCACTGGGGGGGTCACTGGGGGTCACTGGGAGGTCACTGGGGGTCACTGGGGGTCACTGGAGGTCACTGGGAGGTCCCTGGAGGTCACTGGGGTCACTGGGGCTCACTGGGGGGTCACTGGGAGGCCACTGGAGGTCACTGGGGGTCAATGGGGGTGACTGGGATGTCACTGGGGGTCACTGGAGGTCACTGGGGCTCACTGGGGGGTCACTGGAGGTCACTGGGGGTCACTGGTGGGGTCACTGGGGTCCCCTGCAGGTGAGGGGGGGCTGCCGGGGGGGCAGGAGAACCCCCTGGACCCCCGAGCTGCCCCCAGGCTGAGGATCAAAATCGCCGACCTGGGCAACGGCTGCTGGGTGGTGAGAGCGGGAAACTGGGGAGACTGGGAGGGACTGGGGGGACTGGGATATACTGGGATGGACTGGGGGGACTGGGGGGGACTGGGAGGGACTGGGGGGGAACTGGGATATACTGGGGGGGACTGGGGGGGACTGGGGGGACTGGGAGGGACTGGGAGGGACTGGGATATACTGGGGGGGACTGGGAGAGACTGGGAGGGACTGGGGGGACTGGGAGGGACTGGGATATACTGGGGGGGACTGGGAGGGGATTGGGAATGACTGGGGGGACTGAGGAGGACCGAAAACAAACTGGGAGGGACTGGGAGGACTGGGGGGGACTGGGGAAACTGGGATATACTGGGAGGGACTGGGGGGGTCACTGGGAACAAACTGGGGGCAAACTGGGAGGGAGTGAGGGGACTGGGGGGGACTGGGGAAACTGGGGAGACTGGGATATACTGGGAGGGACTGGGATATACTGGGGGACTGAGGGGGGACTGGGGGGACTGAGGGGGGACTGGGGGGACTGGGAGGGATTGGGAGGGTCACTGGGAACAAACTGGGGGGGACTGGGGGAACTGGAAGGAACTGGGGGGGACTGAGAACAAACTGGGAGGGACTGGGAGGGACTGGGGACACTGGGAGAGCTGGGGGAAACTGGGGGAACTGGGAGGGACTGGGATGGGGATTGGGGGGGACTGGGGGGGATTGGGGGGACTGGGAGAGACTGGGGGGGGTCATTGGGAACAAACTGGGGGGAAACTGGGAGGGACTGGGAGGGATTGGGGGGGAACTGGGAGGGACTGAGGGGGACTGGGGAAACTGGGATATACTGGGAGGGACTGGGGGGGGTCACTGAGAACAAACTGGGAGGGACTGGGGGAGACTGGGAGGGATTGGGAGGGAATGGGGGAATTGGAAGGAACTGGGATATACTGGGAGGGACTGGGGGGGTCACTGGGGGTGAGGTTTTGGGGGTGTTCATGTGGGTTTAGGGGGTTTTTGTGGGTGTATGGAGGACTGGGGGTGTTTTGGGTTCAGAGGGGTTTGGGGGGTGTTTTGTGTGAGTCTGGGGGTGTTTGTGTGGGGTTTTGGGGGTGTTTGTGTGGGTTTTGAGGCTGTTTTGGGTCTCTGGGGGTGTCTGGGGGTGTTTTGGGTGTGGGGCTGTTTGTGTGGGTTTTGGGGGTGTTTGTGTGGGTTTTGGGGGTGTTTTGGGGGTGTTTTGGGGTGTTTGTGTGGGTTTTGGGAGATTTTGGGATGTTTTGGGGCTGTTTTGATGGATTTTGGGGGTGTTTGGGGGGGTTTTGGGGCTGTTTTGGGGTGTTTGTGTGGATTTTGGGGGTGTTTGTGTGGGTTTTGGGGGTGTTTGTGTGGGTTTGTGTGGGTTTTGGGGGTGTTTGTGTGGGTTTTGGGCTGTTTTGGGGCTGTTTTGGGGGTGTTTGTGTGGGTTTTGGGGTGTTTGTGTGGGTTTTGGGCTGTTTTGGGGGTGTTTTGGGTCTGTTTTGGGGGGTTTGTGTGGTTTGGGGCTGTTTTGGGGCTGTTTGTGTGGTTTGGGGCTGTTTTGGGGCTGTTTTGGGGGTGTTTGTGTGGTTTTGGGGCTGTTTTGGGGTGTTTGTGTGGTTTTGGGGCTGTTTTGGCTCCGGGCTGACCCCCCCGTGCCCCCCCAGCACAAACACTTCACCGAGGACATCCAGACCCGGCAGTACCGGGCGCTGGAGGTGCTGCTGGGGGCTGGGTACGGCCCCCCCGCCGACATCTGGAGCACGGCCTGCATGGTCAGGGGGGCCCCGGGGTGGGGGGGGGCTGCGGGACCCCCGGGGTGGGGAGGGGGCTCTGATGGACCCCAGGGTGGGGATTCTAATGGAGCCAGGGTGAGGAGGGGGCTGCAGGGACCCCACAGTGAGGGGAGTCTGGGGCTGCCAGGGACCCCAGGGTGGGGAGGGGGCTCTGAGAGACCCCCGGGTGAGGAGGGGGCTCTGGGACCCCGGGTGGGGAGGGGGCTGCGGGACCCCCGGGAATGGGGAGGGGGCTCTGATGGACCCCAGCATGGGGCTTGTAATGGACCCAGGGTGAGGAAGGGGCTGCAGGGACCCCACAGTGAGGGGTTTCTGGGGTGGGGAGGGGGCTCTGACAGACCCCTGAGTGGGGAGGGGCTGCCCAGGGACCCCAGGGTGGGGAGGGGGCTGTGGGACCCCCGGGTGGGGAGGGGGCTCTGATGGACCCCAGGGTGGGGAGGGGGCTCTGATGGACCCCAGCATGGGGATTCTAATGGACCCAGGGTGAGGAGGGGGCTGCAGGGACCCCACAGTGAGGGGGGTCTGGGGTGGGGAGGGGGCTGTGGGACCCCAGGGTGGGGAGGGGGCTCTGGGACCCCCGGGAATGGGGAGGGGGCTCTGGGACCCCAGGGTGGGGAGGGGGCTCTGATGGACCCCAGCATGGGGCTTGTAATGGAGCCAGGGTGAGGAGGGGGCTGCAGGGACCCCACAGTGAGGGGGGTCTGGGGTGGGGAGGGGTCTGCCCATGGACCTCGGCTGAGGAGGGGGCTCTGAGAGACCCCTGAGTGGGGAGGGGCTGCCCAGGGACCCCCGGGGTGGGGAGGGGGCTGCAGGAATCTCAGGGTGGGGAGGGGGCTGCCCATAGATCCTGGGATGAGGGGGTGGTCATGGGGTGGGGAGGGGGCTTCTAATGGATCCACAGTGAGGAGGGGGCTGACAGGGACCCCCTAGTGAGAGGGGGTGCCCTGAGGTGGGGAGGGGGCTGCCCATGGACAGTGGGGGTGGGGAGGGGGCTGCCACAGACCCCGACATGGGGAGGGGGCTTCTAATGGACACAAGGTGGGGAATCGGCTGCCATGGCCCCCATGGTGGGGAGGGGGCTCTGATGGACCCCCATGGTGAGGAGGGGGCTGCCATGGCCCCTATGGAGGGGAGGGGGCTGCCATGGACTTTGGGGTGGGGAGGAGGCTCTGATGGTCCCCATTGTGGGGAGGGGGCTCTGATGAACCCCAGGATGGGGAGGGGGCTCTGATGAACCCCAGGATGGGGAGGGGGCTGCCATGGCCCCCGCAGACCCCTCCCCATTTTCCCCCGCAGGCGTTCGAGCTGGCCACGGGCGATTACCTGTTCGAGCCGCACTCGGGGGAGGAGTACAGCCGGGACGAGGGTGGGCGTGGCCTCAGGGGTGGGCGTGGCCACTGTGGGCGGGGTCTCAGGGCGGGGTGTGGCCTCAGGGATGGGTGTGGTGGCTTCATATGTGGGCGTGGTCTCAGAGGTAGATGCGGTCTCTGGGATGGGTGTGGCCATTGGGGTGGGCGGGACATGGTAAATGTGGGCGGGGCCTTCCCAATAAGGATATAAAGGAGGTGTGGTGTCTGGTAGCCAATCAGGAGCCATGGGGGTGTGGCCTGCCCCAAGGGCGTGGCCATTGTGGATTGGGTTTCAAACAAATGGTGTGACTCATAGGTGGGGGGAGCCAGCATGGTGTGGCAGCCAATGGACTGGGGGGATTGCCCAAGTGGGCGTGGCCAAGTGAACGCCCCCCACGTGGAGGTGGGGCGAGAAGAAGGGAATGAACCAGTGGAGTGGGTGTGGCTAAAGGATTGAACCAGTGAGTAGGCGTGGCTAAAGGATTGAACCAGTGGAGTGGGCGTGGCTAAAGGGGATTGAACCAGTGAGTGGGCGTGGCTAAAGGATTGAACCAGTGGAGTGGGTGTGGCTAAAGGGGATTGAACCAGTGGAGTGGGCGTGGCTAAAGGATTGAACCAGTGGAGTGGGCGTGGCTAAAGGATTGAACCAGGGAGTGGGTGTGGCTAAAGGGGATTGAACCAGGGAGTGGGCGTGGCTAAAGGGGATTGAACCAGGGAGTGGGCGTGGCTAAAGGATTGAACCAGTGGAGTGGGCGTGGCTAAAGGGGAGTGAACCAGTGGGGTGGGCGTGGCTAAAGGATTGAACCAGTGGAGTGGGTGTGGCTAAAGGATTGAACGAGTGGGGTGGGCGTGGCTAAAGGATTTAACCAGTGAGTGGGCGTGGCTAAAGGATTGAACCAGTGGAGTGGGCGCGGCTAAAGGATTGAACCAGTGGAGTGGGTGTGGCTAAAGGATTGAACCAGTGAGTGGGCGTGGCTATAGGGGATTGAACCAGTGAGTGGGCGTGGCTAAAGGATTGAACCAGTGGAGTGGGTGTGGCTAAAGGTATGAACCAGTGGAGTGGGTGTGGCTAAAGGATTGAACCAGTGAGTGGGCGTGGCTAAAGGATTGAACCAGTGGAGTGGGCGTGGCTAAAGGATTGAACCAGTGGAGTGGGCGTGGCTAAAGGGGATTGAACCAGTGGGGTGGGCGTGGCTAAAGGATTGAACCAGTGGAGTGGGCGTGGCTAAAGGATTGAACCAGGGAGTGGGCGTGGCTAAAGGATTGAACCAGTGGAGTGGGTGTGGCTAAAGGGGATTGAACCAGTGGAGTGGGCGTGGCTAAAGGATTGAACCAGTGGAGTGGGTGTGGCTAAAGGGGATTGAACCAGGGAGTGGGCGTGGCTAAAGGAGGTGGGCGTGGCTAAAAGGGGCGTGTCCGCCGTTCCCTGCAGACCACATAGCGCACGTGATCGAGCTGCTGGGGGAGATCCCGCGGCACGTGGCCCTGGGCGGGCGCTACTCACGAGAGTTCTTCAACAGGAGAGGTGAGGGCGGGGCCAGGGGGCGTGGCCAGGGATGGGTGTGGCCGGGTGGGGTGCTGGGGGCGGGGTTAAGAGCTGGGTGTGGCCATAAAGGTGTGGTGGAGGTGGGACAAGGTGGGGTTATGCAAATGAGGGGATGGTGCGGTGACACACCCATAAGGGGTGTGGTCACGGGAAAGGGGGCGGGATTTGAGCCCAGCAGGGTCATGGGGTGGGGAGGGGGGGGGGTTTGTCATTTCATAGCTCCGCCCATGAGGGAAGGGGCGTGTCCTGACCACACCTATCATAAGGGGCGGGACCACAGCTTTGGGGCATGTCCTGACCACGCCCCTTATAAGGGGGTTGAATACATTGGGATTGGAGCATGTCTTGACCACACCCATTATATGGGGTGGGGCCACCTCAGGATTGGGGCATGTCCTGACCACACCCATCATAAGGGGCGTGGTCACAGGGTTTGGGCGTGTCCTGACCACACCCCTCATTTGAGGCGTGGCCAGGACCCTCCCTGTCCCTCCCCCTGCTGGGTGTGCATGCATTTCCCATGGGTGGGCGTGTCCCCCGCCCCTGACCCCGCCCCTTTGCAGGTGAGCTGCGGCACATCCGGCACCTGCGGCCGTGGGGGCTGCGGGCGGTGCTGCAGGAGAAGTACGAGTGGCCACGGGGGCCGGCGGCCGCCTTCGCGCGCTTCCTGCGGCCCATGCTGGCCTTCGAGCCCGCCCGCCGCGCCACGGCCCGGCAGTGCCTGCAGCACCCCTGGCTCCGCCCCTAGCCCCGCCCACCGCGGCAATAAACCACGGGCGTGTTCATTGGGGGGTTTATTGGGGGTCCCATGCTGGGGGCCATGTCCCGGCAGTGCCTGCAGCACCCCTGGCTCCGCCCCTAGCCCCGCCCACCGCGGCAATAAACCACGGGCGTGTTCATTGGGGGGGTTCCATGCCAGTGCACCCCTGGCTCCGCCCCTAGCCCCGCCCACCGCAGCAATAAACCACGGGCGTGTTCATTGGGGAGTTCCATCATGGCCCAGCAGTGCCTGCAGCACCCCTGGCTCCGCCCCTAGCCCCGCCCCCGCCACACCCCCCACCTCAATAAACCACGGGCGGGCACTGGTGGTCCTGGGGTGTTTATTTGGGTCATTTGGGGGGGATCCAGGGGTGTTTATGGGGGTCCTGTGGGAGGTTCGGGGGGCCCTTGGTGGTCCGGGGGTGTTTTTTGGAGTCTTTTGTGGGGCTCCTGGTGGTGCTGTGGGGGTTTTGGGGGGCTCCTGGTGGTCCTGTGGGGGATTTGGGGGCTCCTGGTGGTCCTGTGGGGGTTTTGGGGTGCTCCTGGTGGTCCTGTGGGGGTTTTGGGGGGCTCCTGGTGGTCCTGGGGGGGTTTTGGGGGGCTCTTGGTGGTCCTGGGCTGTGTTTTGGAGTCCTGTGGGGGAACTTGGGGTACTCCTGGTGGTCCTGTGGGGGATTTGGGGGGTTCAGGGCTGTTTGTTGGGGTCCCGTGGGGGGTTTTGGGGGGGTTCCTGGTGGTCCTGGGGTGCTCATTGGGGTTCTGTGGGGGTATTTGGGGTGTTCCTGGTGGTCCTGCAGGGGTTTTGGGGGACTCTTGGTGGTCCTGAGGTGTTTTGGGGTCCTATGGGAGGGTTTGAGTTGTTTATTGGGGTCTTTTGGGAAGTTCCTGGTGGTCCTGTGGGGGTTTTGGGGTGCTCTTGGGGTGTTTATTGGGGTCCCGTTGGGGGGTTTTGGGGGGCTCTTGGTGGTCCTGGGGTTTTTATTGGGGTCTGTGGTGGGCTCTTGGTGGTCTTGGGGTGTTTATTGGGGTCCCGTGGGGGGTTTTGGGGTGCTTTTGGTGGGACCCTGGAGTGTTCTGTGATCCTGGGGGGCTCCAGGGGGGGTTTTGAGGGGTCCTGTGGGGGTCCCAGAGCTGTTTTGGGGGTCCCTTGGGTGCATCGTGGTCCTAAAAATCCTGGGGGTGCTTTGGGGGTCCTGGGGGTGTTCTGGGGGACCCCAGGAATGTTTGGGGGGTTCTGGAGGTGCTTTTGGGGTCCTAGAGATTTTCCCAGGGGTGCTTTGGGGTCCCAGGGGTGTTTTGGGGTCCTGGGGGTGTTTTGGGGGGTCCCAGGAGTGTTTTGGGGGGGTCCTGGGGGTGTTTTGGGGGGTCCTGGGGGTGTCAGGTGTGTGGTCCTAGAGGTGCTTTGGGGGTCTTGGGAATGTTTTGGGGGTCCTGGGGGTGCTTTGGGGTCCCAGGGGTCTTCTGGGGGGATTCCAGTGGTTCTGTGCAGTCCTGGGGGGGGTCCCAGAGGTGTTTTGGGGGGTCCTGGGGGGTCCCAGGGGTGTTTTGGGGGGTCCCAGAGGTGTTTTGTGGTCCTGGGGGTGTTCTAGGGGGTCCAGGGAATGTTTTTGGGGGGGGGTCCTGGGGGTGTTTTGTGGTCCTGGAGGTGTCAGGTGTGTGGTCCTGGGGGTCCCAGGAATGTTTTGGGGGGTCCTGGGGGTGTTTTGGGGGGTCCCAGGGTGTTTTGGGGGGTCCCAGGGTGTTTTGTGGTCCTGGGGATGTTCTGGGGGTGTTTTGGGGGGTCCCAGAGGTGTTTTGGGGGGTCTTGGGGGTGTTTCAGGTGGTCCTGGAGGTGTTCAGGGGGGTCCCAGGGGGTGTCTCAGGTGGTCCTGGGGGTGTTTTGGGGGGTCTTGGGGGTGTTTTGGGGGGTCCTGGGGGTGTCTCAGGTGGTCCTGGGGATGTTTTGGGGGGTCCCGGGGATGTTTTGGGGGGTCCCAGAGGTGTTCTGGGGGATCCCAGGGGGTGTTTCAGGTGGTCCTGGGGGTGTTTTGGGGGGTCCTGGGGGTGTCAGGTTGGTGCTCCTGGGGGTTTTCTGAGGGAGGGTCCCAGGGCCATTTGGGGAGGGGGCTCTGGGGCCGTTCCGGGGGGGGTCCCGGTGTCCGTGTGTCCGGCTCAGCCCCGCGGCAGGTGCCCGATGATGCTCTGCACCGCCCCCGACGTCGTGCCCTGGCCCCCGATGTCCGGCGTGTGCGTCTGGGGGCGGGGCCACGTCACGGACACGCCCACAGGGGGCGGGGCCACGCCCACAAATTTTAAGGCCACGCCCCCTTGGGCAGGTGAGGACAGGTGAGGGCGGGGCTTACCCGGGGGTCGTCCAGCGAGGCCAGCACGGCTTTGCGGATGGTGGAGGCGTGGTTGTGCAGCCTGGGGGGCGGGGCAAACACGGGCCACGCCCACATCAGCGAGCCACACCCATCCTTAGAGGTTCATCCCCACCTCCTCCAGGTGAACACTGAGGCTCCGCCCCCTTTCCTTGCCCCTCCCATGGGATCCTGACCAGCTGAGCCACGCCCCTTTCTAAGCCACTCCCTCCAAGGGAAGCCACACCCCTTTAAAAGACCCACCCCTTTTTGGGGACTGCCCCCACACCTTTTAAAGTCCCACCCCCTTTCAGTTGGTCCCACCCCCTCTCAGGGATTCCCACCCCTTCCCCAGCTAAGCCACGCCCCCTCCTAAGTGAGCCCCACCCCCTCAGCTAAGCCCCACCCCCTCCAAGTGAGCTCCACCCACTGCACATGTTCTCACCCCCTCCCAGATAAGCCCCACCCCCTCCCATGTTAGCCCCGCCCCCCATGTTAGCACCACCCCTCCCGTGTTGGCCCCGCCCCTCCCGGATAAGCTCCACCCCTCCCGTGTTAGCCCTGCCCCTCCCGGTGTTAAGGACGCCCCCGTGTTAGCCCCGCCCCTCCCGGGTAAGCCCCGCCCCTCCCAGATTAGCCCCGCCCCCCCCAGCGTTAAGGACGCCCCCCGTGTTAGCCCTGCCCCTCCCGGGTAAGCTCCGCCCCTCCCAGATTAGCCCCGCCCCCCAGCGTTAAGCCCCGCCCACTTGAGGTGGTCCAGCATCATGCAGGCCGCCAGCAGCGCCGCCGTGGGGTTGGCGATGTTGCGGTTGGCGATGCTCTTGCCCGTGTTCCGCGTGGCCTGGGGGCGCCGGGAGAGACCCCCGGTGAGCAACCAGGGACCCCCAGGGACCCCAGTGACCAACCAGTGACCCCAGTGACCCCAGTAACAGCCCAGTGACCCCAGTGACCCCAGTGACCCCAGTGACCAACCAGGGACCCCAGTGACCAACCAGTGACCCCCAGTGACCCCCGTGACCAACCAGTGACCAACCAGTCACCCCCAGTGACCAACCAGTGACCCCAGTGACCCCCAGTGACCAACCAGTAACCACCCAGTGGCCCCCAGTGACCCCAGTGACCTCAGGAACAGCCCAGTGACCCCAGTGACCAACCAGTGACCAACCAGTGACCCCCCAGTGACCAACCAGGGACCCCCAGGGACCCCAGTGACCCCAGTGACCCCAGTGACCAACCAGTGACCCCAGTGACCCCCAGTGACCCCCAGTGACCAACCAGTGACCCCCAGTGACCAACCAGTGACCAACCAGTGACCCCAGTGACCACCCAGTGACCCCCAGGGACCCCAGTGACCCCAGTGACCCCCAGTGACCCGAGGGACCCCCAGTGACCAACCAGTGACCCCCATTAACAGCCCAGTGCTCCCAGTTCTTCCCAGTGTCCCCCAAAGGACCCCCAAACCCCCTCAGGACCCCCCATGTCTCCCCCAGACCCCCATTTTCGCCCCCAGACCCACGGTTTCAAACACGGCGTAGTCGTGGCTGTAGTTGGCACTGGGTGCCCCCACCACAGCTCCCAGTGCTCCCAGTTCCTCCCCAGTGCCCCCCAAACCCCCTCAGGACCCCCCATGTCCTCCCCAGACCCCTATTTTGGCCCCCAGACCCCATTTTTGCCCCCAGACCCACGGTTTCAAACACGGCGTAGTCGTGGCCGTAGCTGGCACTGAGTGCCCCCCACCAGTGCTCCCAGTTCCTCCCAGTGCTCCCAGTGTCCCCCAAAGCCCCCCAGTGTCCCCCATTTCCCCCTCAGGGCCCCCCATTTCCCCTCAGACCCACGGTTTCAAACATGGCACAGTCCTGGCTGTAGTTGGCACCGAGTGCCCCCCACCACAGCTCCCAGTGCTCCCAGTGCCCCCCAAAGCCCCCCAGTGTCCCCCCATTTTGCCCCCAGACCCCATTTCCCCCCCAGACCCACGGTTTCGAACACGGCGTAGTCGTGGCTGTAGCTGGCACCGAGTGTCCCCACCACAGCTCCCAGTGCCCCCAAAGGACCCCCAAAGCCCCCAGACCCCCATTTTGCCCCCAGACCCACGGTTTCAAACACAGCGTGGCCGTAGTTGGCACTGGGTGTCCCCACCACAGCTCCCAGTGCTCCCAGTTCCTCCCCAGTGTCCCCAAAACCCCCTCAGGACCCCCCATGTCCCCTCCAGACCCCCATTTTGGCCCCCAGACCCACGGTTTCAAACACGGCGTAGTCGTGGCCATAGTTGGCACTGGGTGCCCCCACCAGTGCTCCCAGTGCTCCCAGTGCCCCCCAAACCCCCCCAGTGTCCCCCCATTTCCCCTCAGGACCCCCCATGTCCTCTCCAGACCCCCATTTTTGCCCCCAGACCCACGGTTTCGAACACGGCGTAGTCGTGGCCGTAGTTGGCGCCGGGCACCAGCCCCGGCCCCCCCACCAGGCCGGCGCAGACGTTGTTGACGATGTTCCCGTACAGGTTCGGCATCACCATCACGTCAAACTGCTGCGGCCGCGACACCAGCTGGGCACCGGGCACCGGCGTTACCGGGGGATTTTTTTGGGTTTTTTTGGGGGGTTTTTTGGGGTTTTTTGGGGGTTTTTTTTGGGGTTTTTTGGGTTTTTTTTTTGGTTTTTTGGGGGTTTTTTTTGGGGTTTTTTTGGGGGGGTTTTTGGGGTTTTTTTTGGGTTTTTTTGGGGGGTTTTTGGGGATTTTTTGGGGGGTTTTTTTGGGTTTTTTTTGGTTTTTTAAGGGGGTTTTTGGGTTTTTTGGGGGGTTTTTAGGGGGTTTTGGGTTTTTTTTGGGGGGTTTTTAGGGTTTTTTTGGGGGGCGTTTGGGGTTTTTTGGGAAGGTTTTTAGGGGGGTTTTGGAGTTTTTTGGGGGGTTTTTAGGGGGAGTTTTTTTGGATTTTTGGGGGGTTTTTTTGGGGTTTTTTTGGGGGGTTTTGGGGGTTTTTTTGGGTTTTTTGGGGGGTTTTTTGGGGGGGGTTTGGGGTTTTTTTGGAAGGTTTTTAGGGGGTTTTTGGGGTTTTTTTAGGGGGTTTTTGGGGTTTTTTTGGAAGGTTTTTAGGGGGGTCTTTGGGGTTTTTTTTTGGGGTTTTTTTTGGGGTTTATTTGGGGGGGGTTTTAGGGGTGTTTTTCTGGAAGGTTTTTAGGGGGTTTTTGGGGTTTTTTTAGAAGGTTTTTAGGGGGGTTTTTGGGGTTTTTTTGGGGGGTTTTTGGGGTTTTTTTGGAAGGTTTTTAGGGGGATTTTTGGGATTTTTTTGGGGTTTTTAGGGGGGTTTTTGGGGGTCACACCTGCATGGTGGTGTTGTCCACGATCATGCTGCGGAAGGTGATCTCGGGGTACTCGGCCGCCACTTCCTCACAGCACTGCAGGAACAGCCCGTCCCCCAATTTCCTGTGGGGACACAGAGGGGGTGAGACCCCCAAAAAATACAGGGGTACCCTCCAAAAAATCCGGGGGTACTCCCAAAAAATCCAGGGTACCCCCCAAAAAATCCGGGGTATCCCCAAAAAATACAGGGGTACCCTCCAAAAAATCCGGGGGTACTCCCAAAAAATCCAGGGTACCCCCCAAAAAATCCGGGGTACCCCTGAGATCCCACTCAGCACTGCAGGAACAGCCCATTCCCCGATTTCCTGGGGGGGTAGGGGGGGGTGAGACCCCCAAAAAATACAGGGGTACCCTCCCAAAAAATCCGGGGTACCCCCCAAAAATCCAGGGTACCCCAGAGATCCCACTTAGCATTGCAGACCCCAAGAATTAGGGGATAACCGCCCCAAAAAAATCCGGGAGAGCCCCCAGATATCTCTGGGATCCCCCCAAAGTCCACTCAGCACTGCAGGAACAGCCCATTCCCCGATTTCCTGGGGGGGTAGGGGGAGGGTGAGACCCCCAAAAAATACAGGGGTACCCTCCAAAAAATACAGGGGTACCCTCCAAAAAATACAGGGGTACCCCAAAAAACCCGAGGTACCCCCCAAAAAATACAGAGGTACCCTCAAAAAATCCGGGGTACCCCTGAGATCCCACTCAGCATTGCAGGAACAGCCCATTCCCCAATTTTCTGGGGGGGGGGGTAGGGGGGGGGGTGAGACCCCCAAAAAATACAGGGGTACCCCCCAAAAAATCCAGGGTACCCCAAAAAAATCCGGGGTACCCCCTAAAAATCCGGGGTACCCAAAAAAATCCGAGGTACCCCCAAAAAATACAGGGGTACCCTCAAAAAAATCCGGGGTACCCCCAAAAATCCGGGGTACCCCTGAGATCCCACTCAGCACTGCAGGAACAGCCCATTCCCCGATTTCCTGGGGGGGGTGGGTGGGGGGTGAGACCCCCAAAAAATACAGGGAACCTTCCCAAAAAATACAGGGGTACCCTCAAAAAAATCCGGGGTACCCTCCAAAAAATCCGGGGTACCCCTGAGATCCCACTCAGCACTGCAGGAACAGCCCATTCCCCAATTTTCTGGGGGGGGTAGGGGGGGGTGAGACCCCAAAAAATCCAGGGGTACCCTCCCAAAACATCTGGGGATCCCCCCAAAACCCACAAAGGAGCCCCCAAATTCCCCTTGGGACCACTCAAGGATGACCAGGACACTGCCTAAAACCCCAAATCCCTCCCAGAACCCCCCAAAACTCCCTCAAAGACCACCAGGACGCCCCCAAAACGCCCTCAATTACCATCAGGACCCCCCCTCAGAACCCCCCTTGGGACCCCCCAAACTCCCTTTGGGACCTCCAAATCCCCTCTGGGACCCCACCAAGCTCCCTCTGGGACCCCCCAAACCCCCTTTAGGACCTCCAAAATCCCCTCTGGGACCCTCCATACCTCCTCTGGAGCCCCCCAAAATCCACGAAGGACCACCCTCCAGAACCCCAGATCCCCTCTGGGACCCCCCAAACCCCCTTTAGGACGCCCCAAACTCCCTTTAGGACCCCCCAAATCCCCTCTGGACTCCCCAAACCCCCTTTAAGACACCCTAAACCCCCCTTGGGACCCCCCAAACCCCCTTTAGGGCTCCCCAAATCCCCTCTGGGACCCCCCAAACCCCCATTTGTGCCCCCCACGACCCCCTACATGATGTTGGCCTTGTGCACGGCGGTGACGCAGCGCCGCGCGGCCGCGCGGGCCAGCCCGAAGGCGTAGTGGGCGATGCGGCGCGAGCGGCCGGCGGTGATGATCTTGAGGCTCTCGACCACGCCCGCCACGCTCTGCGGGCACGGGTGGGCGTCACCCGGGGGGCGGGGCGTCATCCAGGGGGCGGGGCAGGGGGTGGGGCATCACCCAGGGGGCGGGGCGTCACCCAGGGGGTGTGGCATCAACAATGGGGTGTGGCATCACGCCTGGCATGCTCTGCGGGCACAGGGACGGGGGTGACATCACCCAGGGGGCGGGGCAAAGGGTGGGGCATCATCCAGGGGGTGGGCGTCACCCAGGGGGTGTGGCAGGGGTGGGGCATCAACAATGGGGCGTGGCAGGGGGTGGGCTCTCACCAAAAGGGTGTTGGCAGGGGGTGGGGCATCACCCAGGGGGCGTGGCAGTGGGTGGGGCATCAACAATGGGGTGTGGCACCATGCCCGCCATACTCCGCGGGCACACGGGCACAGGAATGACATCACCCAGGGGTGTGGCAGGGGGTGGGGCATCAATAATGGGGTGTGACACCACCCCGGCCACGCTCTGTGGGCACGGGGACAGGGGTGACATCACCCAGGGGGTGTGGCAGGGGGTGGGGCATCAACAACGGGGTGTGGCACCACGCCCGCCACGCTCTGCGGGCACACGGGCACAGGTGGGCATCAGCAATGGGGCGGGGCAGGGGGCGGGCCCTCACCAAAAGGGTGTGGCAGGGGGTGGGGCATCAACAGGGTGTGGCACTACACCCAAGGTGTGGCAGGGGTGTGGTACAAGCCCAGGGGTTTGGCAGCACCAACAGGGTGTGGCACAGGTGTGGCATCGCCCCGAGGTGTGGCATGGGCAGGGCAAGGGTGGGGCATCAACCCCAAGGTGTGGTATGGGTGTGGCATGGGTGTGGCATCACTAACAGGGCAGGGCAGGGGTGTGGCATCACATCCAGGGTGTTTTCTGAGGGATTTTGGCTGGTTTTGGGGGTATTTTTGGGGGTATTTTTGGTGCTTTTGCAGAGTTTTTTGGGTTTTTTTGGGATATTATAGGGGCATTTTCGGGGGGCATTTTCTGGGTGGTTTTGGGATGTTTCTGGGGATATTTTTGGGGTGATTTTGGGATATTTTGGGACACACCTCGTGCTCCAGGGAGCTGTACTCCCCCTCGGTGTTCTCCCTCACGATCAGGATGCTTTGGGATACTTTTGGGGGGTATTTTTTGGATATTTTTGAGATGTTTTTGGGGTGGTTTTGGGGATATTTTTGGGAGTATTTTTTTGATATTTTTGAGGTGTTTTTGGCTGTTTT